>NW_008708395.1:126834-177898 GCF_000327385.1 Lottia gigantea
GGCCGCTTCTTCTGGTGTAGGTAGGTGACCCACAGGAGCCTTTTTAACATCTTCATTGATCTAAAATAGAAACAGTTAACTAACTTATATAACAAAACACAAGATGATATTATGGACTATAACACACTTCTTTAATAAGGTTAATAACGTTTCAACACAATATACACGTGTCGTCATCAGATGTAATGACAAGAGAATAAAACATAACAAAAAAAAAAACTACCTGATATGATAGATCTTTTCCATGTAGAATTTTTCTTAGTTGTTCAGCAGCACTAGATGGTTTGACAGGACTATTATTAATATCATTCCATTTTAATGTTCTAGGGTGAACTGTTTTGATCAAGTGAGTTTTGTTTCTATCTGGTGACTGATTTCTGGTATGATGTAAAGGTGGTGAGGTAGAAAATTGAGCAGGTGGACCAGTTAACGAATGCTTTAAAACTTCAATACTTTCATTAGCTCTATCTGAAATTTGAAATAGATTAATTTTTTTTCTAGGGAATACTAACAAATCCATTCTTTCATTTGCTCTGTATGAAATGTATGAATTTTAAAAGTTTAAAAGGATTGTAAAGAGATTATAGGGACACTTATAGTATCAATTTTCACCATTTTCAGTCATCTGAAATATGTCAGAGGAAATAATACATAAGCTTATTGTGGAAAAATTTGAATTAATTGATATAAAGGCTATATTAAAAGAAGGGCTTTATTGAATGACACCATTTTGTGGGTCATGGGCAAGGACATCAAAACCCTGATCATATCAATCTTCGATGACAGTGTCAGTAGAAATCAAAATTCGATGAGTGCTTGCAACGGAAAATTATGCTTTGTGCGAACAAGATTGTACCATGAAAAACTGCTTTAAGAGAGGTCCAAAGGGCACTTCAGGGACAATGACATTAGGCCTATTGGAGGTTGATGTTGCACTATTCTTTTCGATTAGAGTCAGAGAAACTTGTCCATGCATGCAACAAAATATCAGGGAAAAATAGGGTTTTTTGGAGGAGCATTGTTGAAGATCTACAGAACCTACCTCTGAGCGACCTATGGGGATTTTTCCTTTGGAAGTCTTCGTTATATTCCTCAAAACTATACATCCTGAATCATTCAAAATAACGTTTCTAATAAAAATCCAAGGCATTGAACATTCGGCACTTTATTATTATTTTATACAGGAAGTTTACACTTGAAACGACACATGCGCAATTCACAAAACCAAATTATAAACGTTCGAGATGATGAATGGTTATCTATACCTAGTAGACTCGGATCTTGTTCTTCAAAATTTAGTTTTTTGTCAGAATAGTTTGTCATCTAAACAATTGATTCTTTTATTGTCTCCAAGAAAATATAATTTCTTATAGTCGACATAAACATCGAAATTCAAGCGATATGAAAAGAACAAACATATATCTGTCCTTGATAACTCGAGTCTAGTGTCGAGTTGATATTCGTCGAACGAACGAACGTGGGCGGGGCTTAGGGTATTATTGCAAGGAGTGACAGAATTATCAATTATATTATCATATTTATACACTATTCAACGGAAATTTGTCAAAATTGACAACATCTTGTGGATAGTAGACAATGGAAGAGGTAAGTACTCTTTCAGTCAAAATTACAGACAAGACAGCTAAGGACTTGTGCCTGAAAGTTGGGCTTGGTGTCTGTTATTCTAACCTCTGTCTGCTACTGCTAGCCTATCTTTCTATTGAAAAGCCAAGTGCCAGCTCGGCAGTGGCAGTTGAGTAATGCTTTCCTTTAATCTTTTGACATATGAGTCAGGTCATATGAGACACAACCAGTAATATATGGCATCTGCTGCATATCAATCTTTAGGGAACTGACTAAAAAATAGCAGACTCCCTTAAAACTCAAGCGTGGGTGTCTATGACATAATGACAGGGAAAAGAATGACATGACATGGTGAACTTGTAAAGCTGGTGGATTACACCATTGCATTTTTGTAATACCAGTAGAACGAGATCCCTTTTATATTAAGAGTAATGATATTGCCATATTATGTTACTAAAACATGTGAATTTTCACAATGTACAATCTATGTTCAAACTCGGAACTTTAAATAAGTAATGCAGGAATCAATAAATTCTTACATAAGACGTTCTCATCTTAAAAAAAGTCTTTCATCTCGAGTATGCTACTTTAAAGAATAAATAATGAAAAGTATGAAATCCTAGTATTCTGCACAAAACAATGACTGACATTGCCATCAGTGTTCAATGAGGGAAATTGAGTCAGGACAACACCAACTGATTTCCAACTGTCAAGGGATCTTCAATGTGTACAGCCTACGTTTATTGTCCCATCCGAATTATTTTGATCGACTAAACACTTTTTCTATGTTAACCCCTCAACCTGCATCACTTACAGTGACAGGGAGGAAGCTTGGGTAGATAATTTGTATACATGTACATGTATGATAATAAGTTAAGACGTGTACAATGAAATAGATTCAAATGAGGTTTTCTGTTTTGTATGTGTAACATTGATACGTATGTCCTGGAGGGTGAAATGTAGATTATAAATCAGTGACGGTTGCACCAATGTTGGTTTTAAGTGTATCAATTTCGACTTGGATTAGCATGGCATATCAATGATAGTGATAGATTTATATTTTGGTTAATGAAGAGGAAAAAATTGGATGACATGTGAGTCATTTCAAATACCTTTCAAGGGACTGGAAAGGAATTATGCGATTTTCTAACATTTCTAGTACTTCTGAAGACTATTTATATTCAAGACTAAAATCAACCCCCTAAAATGGCACATCTGTCACTTTAAGTAAAGATAAAACAATATTTTTGTAATACTACAGTTACTGTACTGTAAGTGATTTGATCTCATATTTCAAGGTCTACTTGACTTGGTTATTTCAACTTAATGGCAGACAGTGACTAAGAAATAAAGTACCTTGATTGATAATCTAAGAATGCAACATATAGTACTAGACACTATAGTTTTGATCTAATTTTGATGAATCTTGGTCTGCATCGGGGAATTGCATTTGAATTATCTCACTTAAAATACATCAAAATGGCCTTTTGAAAAAAGAAGAAACGTCACATTTTGAGAGACTTATAAAATGCATATTTTTTGACTGTAATTTGGTATAGAATCCAATGAATCTTGTATTGTTTTGTTCACAGTGTTTGAATCTTGAGCACAATATGTATTCTGGATTGTTATCATATTGGTCATGGCCAGGTAACAGCTGTGTTTAAATTTCAATTTTGACTTGACTTATTAAAACTAATAGAGATTTTGTTTGAGCAGATCGTTGAGCAGTTCATTAGTGGATAAAACTGCCTTTAAGGTCATTTTTCAACTTATTTGTTAAATTATGCTCTTTTTATTCAAGCCATATAACTTGCTCTTTCTCTAGAAAGACAGGTCATGCTGACTCAACCAAAACACCTGATGCCAATGTGATTTGGTTTGTCAACTTGGTATGTCAGTGATTGGGCTTGTCAACTGGTTTATTAGGTACCAGTAGTAGATTAATAATGCTGATAATTTGACGTCCATTTTTTTTAGGAAGGTGAAGACAATGTGCGACCAGATGATTGGTATTTTGTTGATGTTAGTGGAAAACGATTCCGTCTGCCTCGGACTATGTTATTTATAGGTAGAGAAGCATGTGATGTTCTAGTCAAGGTAAGCATCAGATTGATTTATCAAAGGCATAAGAGTTGAAGAACAATTAACCTTTGATGCACCTAACTCATCTTCTCATTGCTGATGACTTAAACACTCAACTTTGAAATGTACATGATTTATGTAACCAATGTCTGTCGGTCTGTCCACCTGTCTGTCTGTGATTGGAGCTACACTTTCATTAGATCTTGCTGAAACTTTCTATGTTCTTGTGAGCTCTGAGCTAGTAAAAATGAATCCACATGAGCTAGAAAAAATGAATCCACATAAGCTAGTGAAAATGAATTCACTTGAGATAGTAAATATGAATCCACTTGAACCAGTAAAATTAATCCACATGAACCAGTAAAAATTAATCCACATGAGCTAGTGAAAATGAATCCACTTGAGCTAGTGAAAATGAATCCACTTGAGCTAGTGAAAATGAATTTGTATGAGTTTGTAATCCTAGTAAAAATGAATCCACATGAGCTAGTTAATAAAATAAATTCACATGAACTAGTAAAAATGAATCCACATGAGCTAGTAAAAATATATCCACATGAGCTAGTGAAAATGAATCCACTTGAACTTGTGAAAATGAATCTACATGAGCTAGTTAATAAAATAAATCCACTTGAGCCAGTGAAAATGAATCCACCTGAGCTTGTTGATGTGATAAAGACAAGAGTTTGTGTGCAATTCTATCCCTCAGATGTTTGACAAGTAGTGTTTGTTTTTGTGTCTGCATTTTCAGATAAGATTGTTTGATTTTAGGGTACAGGCTTTACAGTAGCTTATTAATGCACATAATTTGAAATTAGTAATTCTATCATGGTATTTCATATAAATAAAGATTTTTGCAAACTAGATTAATGTAATTGAGCAAATTCCTTTTCCTCTTTTAAAGTAAAAAATATTTCTCATAGACACAAGGTATATTTCCCTCTTAACGCTCACTCATCTGTATCAAATGATAACATGGGTGTTATAAGCTTAATATAAGCTTACCCCTCACGTCAAAACTAACAAATTTCATGATTTTTTCTTTACTTTTTGGCCCCTTTTTTGTAAGTTTGCTTTACTTATGCATTACTGAATTTTCAATTAACAACATTTCCAAAACTTTTAAGCTTATCTAAAATATGTGTCTGCAGCATAACAGGTAGTGATGTTGAAACTTAATGACATAAACCAGCAGCTAAAATTTGAGACTACATAAAAGCATTTCCGATCCAGTTTTCTAGCACATCAATGATGAAAAATTCTTAAATATTGTTCAGAAAGTTGAATAAGTTTAATGTGGCTTTCACATCATAGTGATCACCAGTTTCATGGTTGCAAACAAACAAAAAAATGAATTTTAAATGTAACTCACATGCAACTGAATGGTGAGTTGCTTTCGGAACTCACCATTCAGTTGCATGAGAATTACATAAATAATTTTGATTATTCGCAACCATCCACATCTGGTAATATCGCTATGGTGTGTGGGCACCTTAAGCTCATGATGTCTAATTAAGTAAAAATACACTACACCTGCTGTAAATGGAAAATTTCTTAGTGAAAACAGGAAAGTTTAAGAAAAAAAAAGGATCAGACTTGAAGAAAAGTTATTTGATAGTCAACTTACATAATTGTGTATTCCTTGCTAATACTGTCAATATTGTCTGTCTATATACTTATCAAAATCAGCTTATTATAATTGACATATCTTAATGTCTGTGGGAAGACCTATTGAATAGCTAGATCTTTTCAGTGATGAGTATAGGACTTGACAGGTGAGTGGACTGACCTATTTACTAGTTACTTAGTAGGTATATACACAAAAACTCAATGACTTGTTTCCTTTTATACATTTAAATATACCTACACGCCTAAATTGTCAAGCTCTAAACTTCAAGAGTTGGACCAAAATGTTTACTATAGTGTATGTCATATACTGAAAGTTTTGTATGATTTAGCTAGTGTTGAAGTCAGAGGTTTCTTGACGGATTAGTTTTACCTGAAAGCTTAAAGGATTTAAAATTAGGATTAAGGTAGGTCTACAATACTTGTTGACTTTGTTTATCATGGTATACTGTCAATACTTGTTGAAATGATATTTGAATATGATACTAAGTCTGTATTAACCCTTTTGGTTTGTCTTTTTAATGACAATGATTTAGGGAGTTAACCCTCCCTTGTGTGTCTTAAATGACAGTGGCCCAGTATGTTAGACTTCTTCAATGCTTATGTATAATGTTTTTATTATACTTTTTTTGCATCCTATTGGGCTGAATCTTCAAGATAGGAATCCAAAATGGAAGTCTGGAAGTAATTCAGGCATGTACGATACATAGAGAAAATTAATTTCATTTTCAGTGGTGTGAGGCTTAGATTGGATAGTAACCAGGTCTAGACTTCCATTTTGAGAAAAACAAGCCCTTAAGAGTAGCGAATCAATTTCGATCCCAAATTTTCTAAAATTCTAAAGGCTTAAAATGTGTCAAAATAATGTTTTCTATCCACAAGGACAGTTTGATTTTTTATGACCCAGAACATTTTAAAATCAAGTTCTTTCCATGTGATTTCTGCGTTAGTCAAAGCACCAAAGCCTTGGTTAGAAAAAGGTGAAAATGATTGAACATTTCCAATTTGGTGCTGAACAATTATCAAGTTAGTTAAATTCTCTCAAGAGATCTATTTGTCCCAGAATGAATTTTAAAGGATAGATAAGCTTACACATATATTCCACAACAATAAGTGCAAAGTGCACTTAGAATCCCTTAAAAAACTTACATATATCATATCTGTATTAAGTTCAAAAGAACTAATATCTATGGTTTGAGACACCTGTGAAAGGAGTAGTAAAAAATCCTTTATGAGCCAAAGTTCATTGAGCTAGGAACAGGTTCACTGTTAGACATATAAAGATAGAGCACAAAGAAGATCCAAAAAGAGATCACATTGGGCCAATAACACCCTTTCATGCTACAATTACCTATTTATTATTCAATTAGTCCATTTATAAAACGAGTTCTGTATTTGAAAGCTATAACAAATTCAGAACCACTTCTGCCAATTATTTTGGATGAATCCCCTGCCATTGCTGTTTTGAATCATTGCCTGGAGGGGGGAGGGGGGTCCAAGTAGGGCTACAGAATTGTTAAGCGGGGCTAACAGGTCCAGACATTTAAACGCTCAGTGATAAAGAATATGAAGCTGGGGGTGGGGGAAAAGTTTGGCCCACCCTGCCAATGCAGAAATGCTACATTCCCTTGCCAATGAAAGTTACTTGAAGGGAATATCTGAAAGACAAAATACCAGTTCAGTATATATATACCAATGTTATTTACATTGAAATTTCTAAACAATCTTCCTTCATCTCTCTAAAAAAAGAGATAGAAAAGTCAAATATTTGAAATGCTAGAAATGTATATTTGAAACCAATTATACTACTGTGTGATATCTCTAGCCTATTTAACTATAATGGACTCATTATTTTTTTTATATGTGAAAAAGTGAGATCTAATATCCAAGTTTCAGGTTGATTAAAAATCTTTTATTTGACCGTCTTGTCATTGACAATGAAATATAAGATTGGTGGATTGCTCAATTCTTTACCTTCTCTTCCTAGCGATTAATTAAGTACGCTTTGAACTCGTCAAGATGAAATTAATCTCTGTGTGATTATGAAAAAATGTATATAAGAGTTGTTTAAGAAGCTGATTAAGTTAAATTTCAGCTATCTGTATCACTTATAAGAAATGAAATCTTATATTCAGTTTTCTTGCAATTTAAGGAAAATAGTATAGAGTTGAAATTTAGGCTTTTAAAGTGATACTACGTCTTAGAATGAACATAAAATTTAAGAATTTAAGAACTTGGCCAATAAGAGCATATATTCATCAGTAGATATACCTGGTGTCATAAATAACATAACAGGATCCTTATATAATCTGATAAATCTAAAAAACTTAGTAATTATTAACAATAAACTAATGAAAAATACGTAATATTAAGATTAAGCGTTTTTCAATAATTACTTAGTTTTATAAATTTTCCAGATTTTACAGGGATTCTATTGTAACTTTATGACACCAGGTAAGTTCACTGATGAATATATACTCATATTGACCATTCTTGAGAACTTAAATTTTATGTTCATTCTAAGACGTAGTATCACTTTAAGAAGCTGATTAAGTTAAATTTCAGCTATCTGTAGCACTTATAAGAAATGAAATCTTATATACAGTTTTAGTGAAATTTAAGGAAAATAGTATAGTTGAAGTTTAGGCTGTTAATTACATCTTCATCTGCAGTTTTAAATTCATGTGTGTGGTATATATATGAATTGCAGAAAAACCAGGTGTTATATTCTGAATCAAAAAAGCTTATCTCTTTCAATGCATATCTTGCACATTCTTTAAAAAAAAAAATATAAGGTACTTGTTATGAGTAGCTCCTCATAGTATGAACTCATCCAAGCGAAGTGATATGTAATGGTGAAAATATAAGGGGCATCCGACTGTGATATCTTAATTTACCTCGCAAAGGGTGTGATCCTTTAAAAACTATTCAGATTTCAAGGAGACCTTACAAAAGTCAAAAAAAAAATTTATATTTTAAGTAAGCTTACACTTGTAACAACGGATTTGATGGATTTGCATGGAATATTCAACTGATTGTTCTAAACTCTTTGTCAGATTAAGACATACATCAATTGTATAGCAATTAAAAAATGAACGGTTCTGCACCATGTGGGCTAATGAAGACAGGCAACGCCATGCAGGGTGCAATGAGAGTTGACATGACATGACAACTGCGTAAGCCTGCTCTTTTTGATTTCCAACTGTCAAGGAATCTTAAACATGCACAGCCTGTAGCACACGAGGCCTGTCCCCTCCGTACGACTTGACGTTTTTTCCATGTCAGCCCCTCTTACCTGCATCACTGACAGTGGGAAACCAGGTTAAACAATCCGAAGGTATTATCTTGACCTATGCCAGGATTGAACTCTCGATCTTCAGGTTGCTCCCCGTAGAGCAATTAAAGAAAACATAAAACAGAACCTGAAACATGTTGCTTCTCAGATTTTTACTCTGCAATTTTCAGACAATATACTTTAAATATTTTGATGCTTCTAATTTCAGGTTGATACAGTTGATAAAAGACATGCTGTAATAACATTTGATCATTATTTAGAAAGATTTAAAATTAAGGATTTAAGTACAACCAATAAGGTAAGTGAACCATAGATTATATTTAACTTGTGTAGCCTTGAATATTTTTTTGAGATCTGCTGCAATATTCTGCTTTATAGAAATAGGAATTATGATCAATGCCTAATTATGTTTTAAAGGGACAGCTTCACCATTCTTTTTGACCAATCTTTTAGTTCCAGAAACGTGAATTTTTTATCTAAGCTAATCAGTAATAGTGTTCACAGCTCACCGTCGAAATTTCAACCTTCATATCCATTTGTGTCTAGAATTTGAATGTTAAAATGACGACTTGTCAATTTAAGATACTCTGTGATATATAGAAAAGACACATATAGAAATATTGAGTAAAATTCCTTGTTTGAGGTACTTTTGAAGGAATAATGCGTTTTTCGTACATTTCTAGTACTTCTGAAGACTATTTATATATATTCAAAACTAAAATCAACCCCCCAAATTGGCGCATCTGTCCCTTTAATATACTGGAGTAAATTTTGGTTTAAGAGAAATAATATTTTGAACACTTTTTAACTATCAAATTCAGTTTTAACTGTATTATATATATGGTGAATTCAAAATAAATCAACACATATACTCTTACTTGAATATACTAAATGAAATTATTGAAAATTATTTTGAAATAGAAATCCATTATTAAGTGTAGACATTATATTGTGTCCTAAATTTTGTTGATTTTCGCTTGGAAATATACCATATTTTAACCTTGTCTGTCCATGTGAATTTGTTGTTATTTATGTTTTTAAATAATGGCTTATTATATTTTTCAGACATATGTAAACCAGTGTAGAATACCAGAACAAGAATATGTTACATTAAATCATATGGATACAGTACGCCTTGGTTATGATATCCTTTTTTCAAGACGCTTATAGCTTCATGCAAATTTATAACATCCAGTCTTATGCGTCCAGTGCTACTCAACCTCACTGAGGGAATTCCTCTCCGAACGAGTTCTTTCAAATTTATTCATCCCCAAAATAAATCAGCTGTTTTGAAACATATTTCACGTGCAAAATGTATTCAACAATAACCATGAATGGATATGAAATCATATTCCATATATTGAGATAGTTCAATATGACCCTTGGGCCGAATATTCTTTCATGATTTTGTTTATGTGTTTTCATTCAATATCTGTCGTAGATCACCAGTTATCTTCAACCATTCACGTTTCTTTGTGAGTATATCTTTAACCTTGCTGAACCTGCACTCCACAAAATACATTATAAATGGTTTAAGTAGATTCCTCTCCATTCCTCCCTCCACCCCTCCTGGTATGTCTTCTTTAAAAGTTCATCTTGTTTACTTGATGGTTCTTGATGTGCTTTTCCTGCCTTCTATAATGAAAATTGGTAAATATTAGATTTTTCTGCAATATTTAGGACACATTAAAGGGATTGTAAAGAGGTTTTCTAAATTTTTTATGTGTATCAGGAACATTGATAGCATCAATTTGCACCATTCCAATTTTCAATCAGACATCTGTGGTTCCTGCAAATCCACTAAAACTACGTAATGATGTCACTAATCCTGAATTATGCTTGTATATTATAAGGCCTTTGCGATTAGTGACATCAGTTTTAGTGAAATTGCAGGAACCATAGACATCTGGTTGAAAATTGGAATGGTGCAAATTGATGCTATTGGTCTGCCTGATACACATAAAAAATTCAGAAAACTTCTTTACAATCCCTTTAAAATTTCTATCTTTTAACCAAAATGTCACTAAAAAGAAAAAAAATGTTCATGCTTGATTTAATAACTCAAGACATTTTGATTTGTCATTGTCTTATTATGCATTGGTTTATGACCAGAAATATGTCAAAATTAACATGTTTATACAGTGGACTATAGTTCTTGTCTTGTATTTTATTAAGAAACCATAGAATAGTAAAGATGACATCATTACATGACATGTATATGACATTTGGACAACGCTATAAATAGTAACCTTGAATTCATCCTGCAACATCCTAGAAAAAAAAAATTAGGTTCCATTGGATTGAGGAAATAATTCAAGCTAAAAGCTAGTAGATCTACCAGCTGTGAACATACAAACAAACGTAAACATGACATCATTATATGACTAACTATTTGCATTGACCTTATAACCTTTATTCTGCAACACAATTTTGAAATTTTGGATTCCAATGAAAAAAAATAAACATATTCAGAAATTTTTAGCTGATCAATCAGTTGTTCACATATGCTTTGGTGAACGCAATGAAAAGTAAACATGACATCATTATATTAACTATGTACATGTATTGTGAACTATGTGGAAGAAGCTCTAACATTTATAATGCAACACAATTTTGAAATTTGGGATTCCAATGAAACAAAACAAACATTGGATCTACCAGCTGTTCAGATATTTTTGTGAACACAATGAAAAGTAAAAATGACATCATTATATGACTAACGAAAAATACCAGATATTGGAAATAATTTTTATCAACACTGCTTGAATATCCCTTATTTTTTTTCTTCAACAAAGGAATTTAGGGTTCCATTGGATCAAGAAGCCATTTTTGTTTCAATATGGAGGCTTGCTCTACCAGCTGTTTGGATATATTGAATAAATCTTAGTTTGATTTATTATTGATATGAGTTTACAGTTGAACATGTTTAATTCCTTAACAGTGATTCACATTCACCAGAATATCATATAGAACAAGGTAGTAATGATAATCTATTAACTAGTAGTAATACCGTTAAACTACAATCAACTATGATTACTAAACCAGATACTAATAGCAAAACAGATTGTCAGGTGAGTGCTACCACTTCTTATGCCATGATTTTTTTTTTATATTTTTGTTTAAAGGTACTAACCCACTTATTTACCTCAAAGGTATATTGGAATATCTGCTTTTCCTGCTGATAAAGCTTGGATTAAGCTAACCAAGCACTTTTTAGATGGAAAATCTGAAAAGGATTGTAAAAAGGTTTTTCTAAATTTTGTATGTGTATCAGTAACACTGATAGCTTCAATTTGCAGACACAGACATCTGATTGAAAATTGGAATGGTGTAAATTGATGATATCAGTGACCATGTTAAGCATAACAAATTTAGAAATCCTCTTTACAATCACTTTAAGTCTTAGCCATGTTCCTCAAAAGATCTTACGATAAATTTCCGCATGAGTGCATTATTTCCATATGCAAAAATTTCACACTTACAGTTCATGGGACGTGATACACGGATGGGATATTGGTATGTTAAAAGACAGACAAAAAAGGTCACATATTGCTGCCATCCAAAGTCGGTTTACTAGTTTTTGAAAATTTTCACCAGACAAAAGCAAAATTTGACTATCCAGTAATGTCTTGATAGACTCATTAATGGTTCAGTTTTGTATTGATACCAAAGGTTATGCCAAATTTTGCTTTTGTCATAGTGAAAATTCTCAAATACTAGGGATTGAATTTGGATTGGAGCACCACCCAAAATTGTGACCTTTTGCCCTAAATGGGACCAATTCTTGTCGTAAAATTTTTGAGGAACAGGGGCCAGATTTTTCTACAATTTAAGAAAAATGTACCAAAAATTTCATGTGTACTTATTATTAGTGTCACAATATCTGTGTGAAGCAAAAAATGATTATAATGGCCAAGTATCTTATACTGTTTTGTCTTCTTATTAAATTGTTGGATGACCAGAAGTCAGATTTTCTGTTTAATAAGTAATGTATCATCACATATATAATTTATGGACGTTATTGAAAATCTTATGCTAGTAATTAAATATGATTAATTAAAGAATGATAAATATAGAGTGGTGTAAAATTGATAAAGTTACATAACATGTTATATTGATAGTGTGTGTTTGTTAATTTAGTTTATTGCCAACCTGCTGATATGAATTTCTATTTGGGATCAGTTTATTTCTAATCCTGGATTAGTTATTGTAAATCCTAGATCAGTCTTTTGCTTATTCTGGATCTATTTAATGCTAATCCTGAATCTGTTTATTGCTTATTCTGGATCTACTTATTTCTAATCCTAATCCTGGGTCAGATTGTTGCTTATCCTTGGTCAGGTTGTTGCTTATCCTGGGTCAGGTTGTTGCTTATCTTGGGTCAGATTGCTGCTTGTTCTGGGTCAGATTGTTGCTTATCCTAGGTCAGGTTGTTGCTTATCTTGGGTCAGATTTCTGCTTATCTTGGGTCAGATTGCTGCTTATCCTAGGTCAGATTGTTGCTTATCCCAGGTCAGGTTGTTGCTTATCCTGGGTCAGATTGTTGCTTATCTTGGGTCAGATTGTTGCTTATTCTGGGTCAGCTGTTGCTTACCCTGGGTCAGGTTGCTGCTTATCCTGGGTCAGCTGTTGCTTATCTTGGGTCAGGTTGTTGCTTATCCTGGGTCAGCTGTTGCTTATCTTGGGTCAGATTGCTGCTTGTTCTGGGTCAGATTGTTGCTTATCCTAGG
Source organism: Lottia gigantea (assembly GCF_000327385.1). Taxonomy (NCBI): domain Eukaryota; kingdom Metazoa; phylum Mollusca; class Gastropoda; family Lottiidae; genus Lottia; species Lottia gigantea. The sequence goes on from NW_008708395.1 coordinate 140,155, forward strand.
TCAGATTGCTGCTTATCCTGGGTCAGATTGTTGCTTATCTTGGGTCAGATTGCTGCTTATCTTGGGTCAGATTGCTGCTTATCCTGGGTCAGATTTTTGCTTATCCTGGGTCATTGTTGCTTATTCTGGGTCAGGTTGTTGCTTATCCTAGGTCAGCTGTTGCTTATCCTGGGTCAGGTTGCTGCTTATCCCGGGTCAGGTTGTTGCTTATCCCGTGTCAGGTTGTTGCTTATCCCGGGTCAGGTTGTTGCTTATCCTGGGTCAGATTGTTGCTTATCCTGGGTCAGATTGTTTACATCTGTGGTTCCTGCAATTCCACTATAACTAAGTGTTTTATTACATCACCCCGGCAAAATTTCGTTATATCACATAAGATCTTTGCGGAGTGATGTCATAAACTATTTGTTTTAGTAGAATTGCTAGAACTACAGACGTCTGATTGAAAATTGCAATGGTGCACATTGATGCTATCATTGTCCCTGATACACATACAGAATTTAGAAAACCTCTTGTCTTTATTGTTAATTGTTTTGGTATCTGCCATAGTTAACTCAACAAAAATTGGAAACTTTTGTTTCACCTTTGTACTGAAAATAGGACAAAAGTTGATCAGCTTAATGGAATGTTTAAAAAGTGATGAAGAATTGACAAAACTATTGCTTAGTAACATCAACAAGGATTAGCATGCACTGTTCTGCATGCGTCACTGTGATCCCTACACAACTGGAAATAAAAAAAAAGTAGGCTAATTCTGCTGTTCTGGAAAAATTTCCCTTATTGTACTCTGCTTGACCTCATGTCTTCATAAGCCAAATAAGTGTTGAAGTAGGATGAAAAACTCCATTCATTTCATTTCTGCATGCGTCACATTCCAATGTGGACATTAATATTTTGTAGTAGGTAAACAATAACAGTATATTATGTTGAAGTATAAGTAACTATAGAGATATTGATTGGTAATATAGTCGGTATTGATTAGTATGTAGTCACCTGCATTCCGATCTCCTTACATCATTCTCTACCTGATTCATATACAACAGTCGTTTCAAATTTTAGATCATTAGTTGAATATTAACGACCTATCTACATCATGTGTGTTACACAGGTAAAATTTTATCTTTTTGTGATCATGATATTTAGATTTTGAGGAAAACTTTGAAATTTTGTGTTTGGAAATTTGATTAAATAATTTAGAAATTTTACCAAAGTTTGTCATTTTGCTTGAAAAAACCTGAAATGTTTTGTTGTTTTGATATGTATTAATTATTTGTTAGAATTATACATATTATTTAAAGGAAAAGTTTGACAAATATTTGCCCTCTGTGTTTCAATATTTGAAATGTATCGTTAATGTACATTTTAATGGTAAAAGTTCGTTGTCGTGAATATTGAGTATCAGATTACTCATTTGACAAAATTTTGCATTTTGGCAACATATGCATGCTATATGTCTTTTCTAGGTAAAAATTTTCTTAATTTTGTTTTGTCTAGAAAATCTGATGCAAAAGTTTGTTATGTAAATGAAAAAATTCATCTGTTATACGCAAAATAATAGCAAATTTTTTATTTGGGTTGCTAACAACGGCCATTTTGATTTAGTGGTATCATATGTGAATAGTGTAATATTTATAAAAAATTTTGTGTGTATTCGTTGCAGATAATCTAAAAACGATCAACAATACAATCATCCTGATTAGAATATTGAATTGCGAACGTAGCTCGTGCTATGCGAATGAATCAATAAAGGGTGGGGTCGATGGATATAAACATTGTTGTACGAAGTCAGACATATTTATTCTAATAGTGGTTTTGTTATTTATTGATTCACTTGTTCATTTATTCATTTATTTATTTAGTCAATATTCAATTGGATTTTCACTCACTGAGTTAGTTAGCAAAAGATTAAAAAATTTCATCTGTAATAATGGTGACTCACTCTACATTTTTACTGATGGCGTATATCAGTAATATGCATGGAAAACATTGTATAGTGCCCTGAATTTTTGCTGCAGTGTTTTTTTTCTCTGATTATTGACAAAGTAGATCTGGGATATAAGAAAAGTCATTTGCATGGATAGGTCCTATAAACTAAGAAAGCAAATATTTAGATTATAACTGTATCCCTTTTGATAGTTGAAATTTCCCTCAATGCACACTACATGGGGTTGTCCGTCAAGTATAGTTCAATTAGAGGCAGTAAAGTCAAACATCAAACTCCATTCATTTCACTTAGATAATGAGAACTGCTATATTTTTCTATCCGTCTGCTGTTTAATGACATGAATTCAGATGACAAATCAAAACAGGTTTCAATTGGTCAATAAAGATAGTTCCTATAAATAACAGCCAATCAGATCAATGTTATCAAAAATGACTGAAAATGATGACTATTTATCATTAACTGCCTAGAGGACTGTAGTGGTGTTGCATAATCATTACAGATTTAACTTTTCAATGAAATTTAATCATTAATCAATTTCATAAAATAATATATTTTTTGCCATGATCTCTGAGATTATAGTCTGCATTCTAATTCTAGAACACAAGATGATAACTCTCTCATGTGTGATAAGCCATTTTTCTGATTTAAAAAAGCAGATTCCGTATATTCTAAACTTCCTCATGACTATATTTTTTTTTACCATGAAGGCTTCTCCTTTAGAGAGTTCACATTACATATTTATTTGGTATTAATAGATATACAAATAAAAGGAGGAAAAGTGAACTGCATATCCTTGATAAAGCATATTAACAAACATAGAACAAAGAAATATGTGGGATAGCATCTTTAAGCTGCTATATTTTTACATTGATTCATTAAAAACGTTTTGTATGTGGGAAGACCTCTTTAGGCTATATATTTTTATATTGAATATTAAAGCAATTATTTAAATAATGAAGAGATAGAGTTTTATTTTCCACAAGTGAGGGTCTCTTTAAGCTACATATTCTTATATTGAATATTAAAGCATCTACTTAAAAATACAAAGAGATTGATTTCTTTTTTCTACAAGTGAGGGTCTCTTTAAGCTACATATTCTTATATTGAATATTAAAGCATCTACGTAAAAAACAAAGATAAATTTCTATTTCTCTGTGGGAGGGCTTCTTAAAGAAGACTGATTTTTTACACTAATCTAAGTATTATCTGATATGTTAATTAGTTATCTAAGGAAAGATCTGGGAAAGGTGTGAGTGTTAATGATAGCCATTCTATTTTTATTAATAGGGGTTAACAGAGAGACATGTTGAAACCTGCAACAACCATAATGAGAATCCAATCCTTCATGATGGACCACCAAATTACATTCTACCAGCCACCACTCTTAACAAACCAGTCATGTTTTTTGCTGGGTTTGACGATGAAAAAGAGGCTACTGAATCTGAAGCAGACGCAGGAGAACCAGTTGTGGAAAACAGAATCATCTCAACTACTGTGTCCACTAATTTCTTCGTACCATTTGATACTACTGATGAAAATGAAGATGAGTTTATATCTAGTCAAGCACGGAAACCAAAAGTTCCGTTTAACGAGTCTACCAATGAATATGATATTTATTTAAAACAGGAAGGATCAGCCAATATTTCAGGATTATCACATATTCATGGAAAAGTTAAAATTGAAGGTAAGCCTGATAAGTTTCTTTCATACCTAAGACTTCTTTTATTACCCTTGAATTTTTTTGACCAATAGTTCTTTACTCTCAGAAACGTGAATTTTTTAGCAAAGCCAATCAGTAATAGTGTTCACAGCTCACCATTGAAATTTGAGCCTTCAAATCCATGTGTGTCCAGAATTATCTGTGTTAGAATGTAAAAATGACAACTGGTAATTTTAAGATACTCTGTGATATATAGAAATCATCTTGTTTTGTTGATGGCATTGTCCCTTTAATTGATTTATTGTAAAGATAAAGGCATTGGATCTTTAAATATGACTCCTATTTTGGTGTCAAAGAACACTTTTAACAGACGAAGTACTTGACAAAGTTTCTAAAGGGGAAGTGGGAAATGCATCCTTAGAAATAGATTAAGTAGATGTTTGAAGTGAAAGTTGATTGAGATACAAAGTTGTTCATTAAGATGAACTGGTATTGCTTCTCAAGTGACATTGTATTGACATGGAAAAGTTGATGTTAAGTAGTATAGCATCTTTAGTCTTCAGGTAGATTTATATTTGAAAAAGGTGTTAAATGATACAGATCTTTAAACATATCAGGCAATTTAATCTATATGTTACTGCATCTTTAATTCGATTCAAAAAGTGTAGCTGAGCATTGGCATTATGCAATTAATATTAATGAAATGGATTTTGAATTATATGTCCAAAAAAGTATGATAAGTGACATTGCATCTTTAATTTGTTTTATAAAGTGATGTTAAGTAGTAAATGAATATGTTATGTGGCATTGCATCTTTAAATTGGTTAAGTAATGGTCTTAATTGGCATTTCACCTTTAAACAGATCCAATGTGTCATGAAGATGTTAATGGGCATTGTATCTTTAAAATAATCTAGTAGTCTTCGTAATTGGCATATCATCTCTAAACATATTAAATCAGTCACAAAGATGATAATTGGCAGTGCATCTTTAAACTAGTCTAGTAGTGGTCTTAAGTGGCTATTCCTCTTTAAAAAATTCAGAAAGGTCATGAAGATGGCATTGCATCTTTAAGCTAGTAATAAGTAGTTAATGAAGATGTCAATGGTGTCTGAGCATGCCCACTAGTCTAACTTCCTGTCTTCAACTCTAATTACAGGAGAAGAATATGGTACAGCAGGTACTAATAATAATGATGGTATATTGGTAAACCACACAGACTCTAATCTAAATGATATACAAGGTAAGGTTATAATATATAATACTAGGCTATAAGATCTGCTGTCTTGTTTATAGTCTTAAAATAGCTGCCTTACATACAATATATAAGATTATATCTCAATTTCTTTTTAATACCAGTTTAAAACATTGATGACCTTCTATACTATTATAAGCTTTATTAGTAATCAATTCCTCACTCCTGATCATAAAGTCAAGTGATCCATGATTGGCTACAATTTTGTTTTATTCTCAAACTTAAGCTACAAGGGCGAATTGAACTGCTTAAAATATTTCCAAAACTGTATCAAATATTTTTGGACTTTTTTTTAACACCTTGCATGCGATTGTTCAACCTATTTTCAAGTTGGATCATGCCAAACATGTGCTAAGATTACCAAAATGAGGGAGCTATTAAGCAGGGATTTAGAAAGAAGAATTAATAAAAACAGATCCAACACGCAAGACAGTATGCGTTTTGTTATTTATGATGATTCTCGAAAGCACTGGAGGTGGCACCAGATTTTTTTCTGATCAGCCTGTGGATGGAATTTTTAACTGAGGCACTGACAAAAGTACTGCTAAATTGCAAAACAGTGACAATCGACCAACCAAACTGGCTTTTTTGCCTATGATGAGAATAAGGTGTGCATATAAGCACTGGCCAAGGAAACAGTTTTAGCGATAATATTGAAAGTGATAGGGAAGGAAGTCTGATGAATTGTTTAGTAGATTATAGTTGAAGGTTCAGTGCTATTATAGATAGTAGTGTAAAACTAAACTAACATACCAAGGTAAACTAGGGTAGACTATAATAGATCTATACTAGTAGGGTAGTTAGATACATGTATATTGTTTAAAGAGACAATCAACTATGTACATTACATTGTTTATACCAGGTATATATAACCTTGAGGTTTTAACATGTGATGTATAATTAACAACAGAACTATGAACATAAGATATATGGAAGAGGGATATTGCTTAAAGGGACAGATTCTCTAATTTGATTTGGGTCTTGAATATTTGTAGTGGAGCCTAGGTGGCTCAGTGAGTTACACGCTTGCTCGCTAACCTGAAGGTCCAGGGTTTAATCCTGACATAGGTCAAGATAATACCTTCGGATTTTTCAACCCGGTTTCCCCCTGTCAGTGATGCAGGTAAGAGGGGCTGACATGGAAAAAGCGTCTAGTCGTTCGGATGGGACAATAAACCGAGGCCCCGTGTGCTACAGGCTGTGCACGTTAAAGATCCCTCGACAGTTGGAAATCGAAAAAGAGCAGGCTAATGCCGCTGTCCTGGCAAAATTTCCCTCATTGCACCCTGCATGGCATTGCAGTCTTCATTAACCCACATGGTGCAGAAAAGTAGGACGTAAAATTCCATTTATTTCGTTTTATTTTATTTGAATATTTGTAAATAGTCCTCAGAAGTACAAGAAAAATTCTGAAATACCTCAAACTAGGAATTTCAATTACTATTTCCATATATATGACAGTGTCTCTAGAAAAGACAATTTGTCTTTTTAACTCTCAAATGTGGATTAATTCTGGAAACACATAATTTCAAAGGCTCAAATTTCGATGGTGAACTGTGAACACTAATTACTGATTGGCTTATTTCTGAGACTGAGGTGAATTAGTCAAACAGATGGCCAATCTGTCCCTTTAAAAGTGGGAAGTGTGTTATACATGTGTTATGGGACGAAGGCAAACAAATTAATTCCAAAATAATGGTTACTGTAGCTACATTGGATCATTTTTGATTAAATTTGTGGAATAACTTTAAAGTTGAAATATTTTGTAGGAGAAAGTGCAGAAATACATTTTATTCCTTCAAAAAAAAAAACACATGAAACTCAATAAGAATATTTGGATTTGAAATAAGAATGACAATAATTGGAAGACCTATAAATGGAGGAAATTTGACCATTTTGGTTGTAACCAGGGCATTATAAAATAAAGTTAAAGAAAATTTTGGAAAAGAAACAGTCTAGATAATGAGGTCTGCATCCCTTCAGCTTGTTCTAAGATATAATATTCTGATAAAACTTTCTGAATCTTCAAATATGTCAAAAACAGGTTTTAGCAGACATGTTATTTTTAAATCAAAGATTATGTACTAAGGTGAATAACTTCATGTGAAATAATTCAGATTCTAATTCTATAGAGCACAAGTTCTAACTTAAAATTATTTAACATTAAAGGGACAGATGTACCATTATTTTTGACCAATCATACTTTAGTCTCAAAAAGGGGAATTTTTTCACTAAGCCAATCAGTAATAGAGTTCGCAGGTCACCATCGAAATTTGTGCTTTCAAATCCACGTGTGTCCAGAATTCCTAGTTTGAAGTATTTTCAAAGGAATAATGCGATTTTGGTACATTTCTAGTACTTTTGAAGACTATTTACATATATTCAAGACTAAAATAAACCCTCTAAAATGATGCACCCGCCCCTATAGAAATGTTTAAAGAAGATCACTCAGAAAGATTTTTTAAAAATGTTCCTAAAATAGAGGGAGTTCATTGTGAAATTATCTAATTTCATGAACACCGAATTTCATAGAATGGTCTCCAGAAGCATATTTGAAGGATTTTGTGTGCACTAATATTAATGATTTCACATACTTAGTTAAACAGGCATACTATATTATTATAATGAATCAATAAGATTATCAAACTAGACCAAACATTTTGCTCTAGTTTAGAAGATTTGAAGCAAAGACTCATGCAAAAATCACACCAAAAAAAAACTATTTAAAAAAAAAAAAAATTCATGCTAAATCAGAAAATCAAAAAATTTCAATTTTTTAAAATATATGTTGACACATATATTGCCCTGCTGTATACAATGTATATATCACAGTATTTCTGTACTTACATTTCTTGCCTATTATCCTTTAAACAGTATATAACAAGGCCGGCCGGTAATGACATAGGATCAGATAACCTAACACAGTTATGATCATAAATTGAGGTTTAATAAGATCAAGGTAAATACCATACATTCCATTTAATAGGTTTTGAAATCTTAAAAGAATAATAAGTTTTTCATGATGACTTTTTACTGAATTTCTACTGATATTGTCTGTTCGAGTATTTACTTATTTGTGAGTAAAAAGTTTTCATCACAGAAATTTGTTGGTAGTATGTCATGTTTTTTGGTTGTTAAAAGTCAAATTAAGTAAACAATGCCCAAGATTAGAATGAATTATCGACTTCAAGTGAGACTTTTGTGATCTATTCTCAATATAAAAAATATGATTTATTATATATTCTCAAATTGATAATTAAGCTTATATATGAAAGATTTTCGGTTTAATTTTGAATATTGAATTAATTATTCATTATGATGGGTAACGAACAATAATGGTAGTTAAAAACAATAATTTTAGAATGAATTCTCAATGTCTAGAAATGAATCCTGTGTGTTTCATTGAACTATTTTAAAATGAATTCTTAATTCTAAGCCATTATAGAAAAGACATTACACTTTTAAAATGAATTCTCAATTCTAAGAAATTACAATTTTGAAATGAATTCTCAATTCTAAAAAATTACAATTTTTAAAATGAATTCTCAATTCTAAGAAAATTACACTTTTAAAATGAATTCGCAATTCTAAGAAATTACAATTTTTTTAATGAATTCTCAATTCTAAGAAATTACAATTTTAGAATGAATTCTCAATTCTAAGAAATTACAATTATAAGAAATTACAATGTTAGAATGAATTCTCAATTCTAAGAAATTACAATTTTAGAATGAATTCTCAATTCTAAAAAATACTAATCAAAAATGAATTCTCAATTCTAAGAAATTACACATTTATAGATGAATACTCAATTATAAGAAATTACACATTTAAAATGAATTCTCAATTCTAAGAAATTACAATTTTAGAATGAATTCTCAATTCTAAAAAATACTAATCAAAAATGAATTCTCAATTCTAAGAAATTACACATTTATAGATGAATACTCAATTATAAGAAATTACACATTTATAGATGAATACTCAATTATAAGAAATTACACATTTATCGATGAATTCTCAATTCTAAGAAATTACACATTTATAGATGAATACTCAATTATAAGAAATTACACATTTATAGATGAATACTCAATTCTAAGAAATTACACATTTATAGATGAATACTCAATTATAAGAAATTACACATTTATAGATGAATACTCAATTCTAAGAAATTACACATTTATAGATGAATACTCAATTATAAGAAATTACACATTTTAGATGAATACTCAATTATAAGAAATTACACATTTATAGATGAATACTCAATTCTAAGAAATTACACATTTATAGATGAATACTCAATTATAAGAAATTACACATTTATAGATGAATACTCAATTCTAAGAAATTACACATTTATAGATGAATACTCAATTCTAAGAAATTACACATTTATAGATGAATACTCAATTATAAGAAATTACACATTTATAGATGAATTCTCAATTCTAAGAAATTACACATTTATAGATGAATACTCAATTATAAGAAATTACATATTTATAGATGAATACTCAATTATAAGAAATTACACATTTATAGATGAATACTCAATTCTAAGAAATTACACATTTAAAATGAATTATCAATTCTAAGAAATACTAATCAAAAATGAATTCTCAATGTCTAATATTAAGAATGATCATTTCGATCATGGATTTCTACAAGTATCTAAGTAGATAAAAGATAGAAATAAATCTGTTATGTTAATTTGATCAACAATTACATCAGCATCCTAATTTTGGGCAAATTGTCAAATTACGTCATGGTAGACTCCAAACAAATTCAATTCTCAAGGTTTTTATATTTACTGTCTGTTTTCACCGAATTGAATTTCTCTTATCAGTTCTATGTCAAATCCAGCTTTTACTTTTCATTATTGTAAGTAAATTTTTTCCATGATAATTTTGGTACTGGCTTGTTTTTGTGTTCAAAAGCCAAAATGGCTAAGATCCAATATTGGAATCGCCTGTAAATAACAAAGTAGTTAGTGATGGATGATAATTCCATAATTCTTTTTCTTTAAGTTCTGATTTCTGTGTTTGAATGTAATATAGAGGCAGGAATAAGTCTTGTATTTTTTTGGATTGTGGAATTCAAGACTTACTGATTTATCTTTGTCTGGTACCGTTAATGTATTGTTTAGAAGTATTATTAGACTTTCTGACACTAATGGCGCTATATGTCAGTTTAACCTTATGAACTACTTCAACTTTGGAGGTTGTAAATTTGGAATTAGAGAAAATAGAACATCCTGGTTTGTTATGACTTGTAGAATTAGAAGTGAGCCAGGTTTTCTTTCGGCCACTACGATGTTCTCTAGTCAGATTAGACCAGGACATGATAAAATCACAAAAGTTTTAAACCGTTTACCTCACTTGCCTATCATAATTACTTGAAAAAATCCATGATAACGGTGTAAAAGCTCTGCTGATCGCAGACACATTGCGAAAAAAGGGCAATGCGTCAAAAAGCATGCAAGGGAAACTTTTTCGGAACAGATAGTGTTTACACTATTGGTACCAAATTCCATCTGTTCCGTTCTGAGAACTGCTCCAAGACCACCTTGCCTTTAAAATTGGGTCTTGAATATCAATAAGATATACAAAAAAAAAGAGTTTTAAAGGAAAATTCATCTACCATTGATAAATATGTACATATTTACAACTAAAAAAATACAGAAGATAAAGAATGTATTGTATAGTATATAGGGAAATTATGTTAATATACTCTACACCTGTATTGTAATGTGTATAATACATTGTTTGTATATAGACAATAGATCTTCAGCTCTCTTAACTTCTTATAATAGTAACTTTCATTAATAATGGATACTTTCTTGCATACTGTTTAAATAGTTAATATTATTATAATGGGTATTAGAAGTATGCAATATCAAATCATTTAGGTGTAGTTATAGGGATTGAATCTAAGGTTTGCAAGGTTTTTTTTAATAATTGAGAATTTTTTAGCTTCAAACTGACTGTTTATAAGTTAACTGTTGTACTCAGAAAGTCAATATTTACCAGTGATCAGGTATTTGAGGGTGAAAGTAGACACAAGGCTGACTCTCAGAAGCACTGGCTGTGGTTCTAGAATTTTGTGTACCTTGAAGATTTGAACTCATGGCATTGTTTTGCCCAGCAAACAACTATCCAACTCAGTACTAACTTAGTCAATCCACTGACAAATTGATCAGGACCCAAATCACACAGAATATTCACAGTATTTGATAAGCTATTTTAGATAAGCTTAAAATTATGAATTTTTTTCAGAGATTTCATGTTTTTTTTTAATGTAATTTGACCGAGAATTGAATTTTAATGTCTTCATCTAAATCAGAGAATTTGATGTCTGAATTCAGCTGTTATGGTGTTTCCATTTGTTTTGAAACATAACACACAAAACAAAATTAGAAATCCAAAACAACATGTTGGCAATTCATTGCTTGCAACTAATGAACTTTTCACACAAGTGTATTGATCATAAATGAGAAAAAATTTCTTAATGAAAAGTGGTACCAGGTGTTTAGAAGAGTAAGCATACCCTTCCTGCCACGTGTTTTAAAACAGTTTGAAATTAGAAGGTGGCTTAAATATATTTTAACCAGGCAAAATTTCCCTCATTGAACACTGCATTATATTGCCATGCCCTTTTATTTTATTGAAATTAATGGCAAGAATGCTAAAAATAAACAAAAATCATAATGGCCAAATATCATTTTTTTTTTTTTTTTCAGATGAAAATAAGAATGTAGTACAGCAAGAAGAACAATGTGATACTGTAGAGGAAGAGAAACCTAAGGTAATGGAGAAACCAACAGCAGCTACAGTGTTTACTATTGATTTTGATGAAGATAAGAAAGTGAAAAAAGACCTGAATTTGAGTGACCATATACCATCAAAACTGAGAGAGAAATTAGAAGCTAGGAAAAAAGCTAAGTCACCGGTAAGTGAATATTTGACTTGATCATAGTAAATTAAAGGCATACATTCATCTAGATAATTGCTTTTTAAGCTGATTGAGCTCAATTTCAGATAACCATATCACTTTTCAGAATTAAAATCTGACATCCAGTTCTCCTTAAATTCAATAAAAACCCACTTTTTAACAGCATATTTTGACAACTGTATGCCTTTAAGAACTAGTCCATGGAGTTAAGCCTCGTTTATTCTTAAAAATTAAGAATTTTTCGGTAAAATCTGTATATATCATTTGTTAATCAGCATAATTTAGAATTCAGAGCAAAAATTATTAAAAATTTGAGTGTTTTTTTTAATGAGTTATTCATTGTTTTTGTTTTTTATTGCAATAGGAAGCTGATTCTGCTAAGAAAACAACTCCTAGTAGTAAAGAAAGTGCTAAAAATTTGGTAAGTATTTGAGACTTCTGATAGGATTGGGTCTGTTTAATGCAACTTGTGTTTCAAGTAATCTAGCTTAAGCTCCATATTTCATGTTTGGAATAGCAATGGTTTCGGGGGTCCAATGGAGTCTTAAGTTGAAAGCTCTAGTGGAGGCATGATTTAAAGACCTCATTATGCTGAAGGGTTTTTGGAAAAATTTGTTTACTTATAAATATTTATTTTATTGCAGGAAAGAACTCCTTTAAGAAGTTCTAAAAGATTATCAAATGGTGTTAAAACACAGGAATCTAAGGTATGTACATTGAAGAATCAAAGATCCAGTAAAAACTTGTGCTGTTTTGAATTGGTTTTAGACTTGGTACATGTTTATATGCATATATGTTTCGAATATGATCAATATCAATATTAAGTTTGTTAGATCGGTGGTTTTACTTTGTAAAAGGGACCTGATATATAACCCATGAACCCAAATTTTGCCAACGTAGGTGATTCAAATTTTATTAGGTTCCCATGTAATGTATTTGACCTTACCACCCTTCTCATGGTAAGAAAAATTCTGATGCCATGGCCATTGCTTCTAAAATTTGGCCTAGAAAAAAATAGTAATTCATTTGAGACCCACACGTTCAATTTCTCCATTTTGGTTTTGCATGACATATTTTAATGTTGAATTGTTGAATAGTTGTTATTTTATATTGTAGAGCTCAGAAACAAAACCCACACAGAACAAACCTTTAAAAACACAGACAAGTAAAAAAACTGACACTAGGAGACAATCAACTGTAAGTTTATACGATTCTCTTTGTTTTTTTTTATTATACTACATCTTAGAATGAACATAAAATTTAAGTTCTCAAGAATGGTCAATATGAGTATATATTCATCAGTGAACTTACCTGGTGTCATAAACAGAATCCCTGTAACATCTAGAAAATTCATAAAACTAACATTGTTCCCAAAATTAAAAGGGATTGTAAAAAGGTTTTCAGAACTTTTAGTGTGCCTTGGGGACCCCGATTAAATTGATTTTCAGACAGACCTCTGTGGGTCTTGCAATCCCCCTAAAAAAATTGCAAGAACCGCAGACTTCTGACTGGAAATTTAAACAGTTCAAATTGATGCTATCATTGTCCCTGATACACATATTTATTGAAAATATTTAGCTCCAGAATGGAATTTAGCCTTTAATTTATCTTAGATTTTTGTTCTGATTTGTTTCTGCAGGAATATGATTCTAGAACTTATAAAGTTAAGAGAAATAAATCAAGCACTAGTAGTGATACCAGAAAACATTCATCCACTCCTGTAAGTCTGGCTATAACTTTTAAAAATTCATTATATCGTGGGTGACCGCTTGAAACCTCATATAAAGATATATGACGCAAAATTACTTTTCGATTTTCTTTTTTTTTCTTTTTTATTATGATTTTTTTACCACTATACATGGTCTTCATTCTTTGAAAATTTAAACTTTGTATAACAATTTGAGATCTTCGACCTATTCAACCAATAACTTGTATAATAATACAATATACAAGGTTTTTCGTTTTCATCCACTGAAAAAGGAACATAATATATAATATAATATTTTACGAGGTTTTAAATCTGACTGTTTATATACGTGTTATTTAATTGGTGGTTTTTGAGTTATTTACAATCAAGCTAAGAATATGAGGTTTTGATCACAAGATTTGTGCTTTACCAAAAAGTCAAAATGACCAAATATGGCATATACAAGGTTCTAAGCTGTTCTGTATAATATATCAATCTTTAAAAGATAAATTTTCAAATCCAAGAGCACCTTCACTATCCATTTGACCAATCATACCTTAGTTTCAGAAACAGGAATTTTTGTTAGCTTACATAATCAGTACTAGTGTTCACAGCTCATCATCGAAATTTGAGCCTTCAAATCCATGTGTATCCATAATTATTCACGTTTGAAGTTAAATATTAGACTTAAATTTTAATGAGACTATGCCATATATAGAAAAAACATATATAGAAAACACATATATAGGAATAGACAGTGAAATTTCTAGTTTGAGGTATATTTGAAGGGATTATGTGATTTTCTTGTGTTTTAGTACTTCTTAAGACTATTAAAGCACAAATCAATCCCTGAAAATTCCTAATGTTCCCCTTTAAGATTGTCTTTAGGTATATACTGCAAGGATAAGCATGTTGGGATCAACCAACACAATACCCTTTGTGACCCTTTGGTTTTTTTTTTTTCGTGTAGGAATCGGACAAAGAAAAAAGACTATCCAGTTCTAAGAACATTCCAAATACAAGTACAGGAAAGAAATTAAGAAGACTTTCAAAGTCCCCTGTAAGTACTCAATATTTTTGATGTGGCTAACTGTGTGTTAAAAACAAAATTTAACAATGTGCTAATACAGTTTTCAATTGTCCTTTCTTCAAAGCCTTAGAAAAGTTGACAAACCAAGTCATAGGATGGCATCAAGTGTTTCAGAAGTAAGTATGTGCAGTTTTTCCTACAAAATTTGTCCTACCGGTAGTATAAATTTCAAAAACTTGATTTGCTGTTAGGGATATATATTTGCTCATGGCAATGAAAACAAAATTTCTGGTCTATATTCAGGAATCTGTGGCATCTACTAAGAGTAGTAAAAGTACCGGTAACAGTAGTAAAGTTGGTGTGGATAAAAGGAAGAAACTATTAGTACAGAGTCAAAGGAAATCCTTTGTAAGTAATATACTTTAGTTATTCCCCTTTAATTGAAAGTGAAAGTTGAAGTAATCTCAGCATTCGTATCTATGTCAGCCATTCTCACTACGCCTGACAATAACCTCATATGCAGCAGGCGGATAAATTGGACTGCTTTCGTCCTCCATTGTTGATATCTGACTAGTTTCTGACACCCAGACACTGACACTGACACTGACACCTCCTATCTGAGGATAAAGTCTCCAAGGGAGATAACTAACATCTGATGAACTATATTTTGTAACGCAGAGGTAACTTCCGCCTAACAATTAAAGGTTTTCTTCCATTTGCACACAAGGTTATTGTCAGGCGTAGCGAGAATGGTTGACGTAGATACGAATGGTAATCTCAGATGAAATCTTTCTGTTTTGTATGAAAGTTTGTATTCAATCTCAAATTCGTGTTGAAATATCAAATAAGATAGTCCAGAAGCAATGTTTGTTATCTGTTATAGTCAATGTTTAAATATATCAGACTGATATCCTATTTCTGAATTCATTTTAGGACTCAGAAACATCATCTTCTAAAGCTAAAGCTAAACCATCTTCACCAAGTTCTGTTGCTAAACCTAAAGGTAAAGATTGTTCCTAATCTTATCTTCGTCTTCCCCCCCCCCCCCCCCCCTTTTTTATGTCTATCAGTGTATGTGAGGCTATGATATGTGCTTAGGCTTATAAACCTTGTGTGCTGATTGCAGTGCGATTTGAAAATTTTTGGACAGTAATGTTAGTAAGACCAAGACCGAGTCTTTTGGGAACAAATAGCGAGAAACCTTTTTTCCTAATAACCCATCTTCTGCGTCTTCATCAAGGTTCGGATATGTGGGATATGTCCATTGCAAATAATTTTGTTAGCTCATCAAGATACAGGACTGTAGAAGATAGAACTTCCAATTCATTTTCCTTCCATTAATGTAAATTTTCTATTTTAATTGTAGTGACTGTAAAACAGCCTAGAGTAACAGAAGAATATAGAACCAGCCCAGAAACATCCCAAATTAAAGATGGTAAATCTTATTTAATGGAGAAATTATTTGAAGGTACAGAAATAATACAACAACAAACTATGACTCAACATGAAGGTAAGCTGATAATGTTATATGAAGATATTCAAACATGGTTTCTTTCGCTTAAAAACATTTGTTAATTTGTATGTGAGAGCCTTATTACCTTGAAAAGATCATCTGAGAGCTGATATGGCTCAGGAGTTTGGTCTTTTGCTGTTTTTCATCTGTTCATGTTAAAGATTCCTCCAATCTGTAAAAGTGTTTAACTGATGCTGTTATCTTGGAAAACTGATGCTGTTATCTTGGAAACTGATGCTGTTATCTTGGAAAACTGATGCTTTTATCCTGGAAAACTGATGCTGTTATCTTGGAAAACTGATGCTTTTATCTTGGAAAACTGATGCTTTTATCTTGGAAAACTGATGCTGTTATCTTGGAAACTGATGCTGTTGTCTTGGAAAACTGATGCTGTTATCTTGGAAAACTGATGCTGTTATCTTGGAAAACTGATGCTTTTATCTTGGAAAACTGATGCTGTTATCTTGGAAAAATGATGCTGTTATCTTGGAAAAATGATGCTGTTATCTTGGAAAATAGATGCTGTTATCTTAGAAAACTTATGCTGTTATCTTGGAAAACTGATGCTCTTATCTTAGAAAACTGATGCTGTTATCTTGGAAAATAGATGCTGTTATCTTGAAAAATTTACCTCAGTAGCCATTACATAGTATTGCCTGTTTTAAGTAACACAATTTTGAACCTGAAAGTAAAAACTAATTGTATTTTTTTTTTAATATTTAGCTGCACCACTAAAAAGTCAGCTGAGTTTACCAGATGATAATGTAAGTAACTCTGGTACCTATACTATTGATGATGAAGAAGAATGTAATGAAGAAGAAGAAGCTAGACAGAGAATAGATGAGGTGTTTGGTGTCAGTGAACTAAACCAAGCTGTAAGAGACATGTCCCTACAAGATGAGGTATATAATACTGGTAATCTCTCTGACGACAGTACCTGTACACCTACTGACGACCTCAAGCGACGCAGTTTCACCTTTGATCAACCCGATGACTCCGACGCTACCAAACAATATGTGGATTTTGAGGTATGTGGTAGCTTTGATTGCTTTCTTGTCACTTTGATATGCATCTTTAGTTGAGCAACGATATTTCTGCTCATCTGCTCTGATTCAAAGCAGAAACAGGAGCAGTCCTTAGCAAAGGTCAGTACTACACTTGAAACAAAGGTCAGTACTGCAATTGAAACAAAGGTCAGTACTGCAATTGAAACAAAGGTCAGTACTGCAATTGAAACAAAGGTCAGTACCGCATTGAAACAAATGAAATAGAGCGCCTATTTCCCATTACATGTAAGAGA
Source organism: Lottia gigantea (assembly GCF_000327385.1). Taxonomy (NCBI): domain Eukaryota; kingdom Metazoa; phylum Mollusca; class Gastropoda; family Lottiidae; genus Lottia; species Lottia gigantea. The sequence continues at coordinate 157,501 of NW_008708395.1, forward strand.
GAATCTTATCATCACCAGAAGTCTTATCTTTTGTTGAATGGAAACTAAATTGGATGAAACTTCACCAATAATAAAAAATGCTTCCATGTTTATTTTCAGGAGTTAAAAGCAATGGCTATACAACATGGTGGTGATGTTCCTTTATGGATGTCACAACTTGTAGCTTTAACCAATCAAAATCTACAACAGTCTAGTCATACAGTCAGTCCTTCATTGGATACTAGCTGTAAGCTTTCTTAAATACGAATTCTTTATAGGCACATTTTTTATTACGAGAAGACCTAAAGAATCTGCTAAGCAGTTGAAAGTCTTTTGTTTATTCCAGTTGTATCATTTCCAAACTTACAATAGTAACTTTCCATAAGAAATGGCTTGTGATATTTTTTTTCATAGAAGCTGGCAAGATTTGCTTTAAAAACTGCCACAAAATTATAAAAAAAGAGCAGATTAAGTTTATAGGGTATTTTGGAAATTGGTACAATGAAAGTTTATAATTAGTAAATGATTACTTTTAGGTATATGAAAATTTTTTTTTAAAACTTATTTTTGTTTAACCTGCAATGATTTTAGATAAAATGATTTACTTTTAATTTCAGTTAGTAGCAGATCACCAGTTGACAATGGTACCAAAAGAAAGCCTGGTACAGGCAGACGCCTACCACCAATACCTACTAATCATTCTACTAGTTTACTCTCTCAGTCATCACCTTTATCTGATTCTTTAAATAATGTTTCTGAACACAGTGCCAAGCATTCTCCAAGAGTTCCAACCTCTAAACAGTCTCCAAAACATTCTCCTGTGGCATCAACTACTTCTACCAAAAAGCCTTTTGTGTCTTCAACCAGACCAAATAGAGCCTTTGAACTCAGACGCTCAAATGCCACAGAGGGTTCAAGCAGACGGAAATCAACCTCATCAGTAGCTTCAGCTAGTCCACCAGTATCTCGTAGGTCAGAACCCAAAACTGAAAGATCATCAGCATCTTCAACATCTCGACCTCCTAGAGCTAAAGCCAAGACTACACAGCTTAGTACACATCTGAGCAACCTGAAAAAGGAGCTGAAAAGAACAAGTATTGGGGAATCTGGTAAGAAGTCTGGTGGTAGTAAGAGTCAATCCACACCAGCCAGCAGGAACAATTCTCCAAAAACATTGTCCTGGAAAAGACGAATGGAATACGATCCCAGAAAAGCTGTGAGTCAAGCCAAGGAGAAGTCGAAGAAATTAGTCAAACAATCTCAGTCGGTAGCAGTGGAGACTACTAAAAGTACCAGTAATCTTGTACGGTCATCATCTTGTTCCAATTCAGAAGAACTTTGTGGGCTAGGATCAATGAAGGTATGTATGAGTTCTAGGGGTCGCTTGATTGGTGAGTTCTGGATTCATGGAATCAACCAATCAAAAAAATAAGTTGAAACAGAGTAAGTGCAGACAAAATTGAGAAAATGCAGAATTGGAACAGATGGAACTGTTCAGACCTCTCCAATCAAGTACTACCCATTATTTTTGTCACTGCTTGTGTGGATAGAGACTACAGTTATTGCCCTTGACTTGTGAATGCTGTTATAAAAGAGACTAAACTCGTTGTTGTTTAAAATATAGTTGCTTTACTCGAGAAAATATACATAGAAAATCCTACAATCTTTTCACATACTAGCGTGGACCGGAAGTCTTAACAAGTAATATAAAGAGTTATCTCCCTTAAGGATCAGACCACCACTTATTTAGTTACGTACATCTCAGACCACAAATCATTTAGACATTTCAATACAAATGCCTTTGACTAAATACTACATTTGATTAAATCTTATTTCATCAATGTTAGCCCTTGAATTGATCAAGATCAACCATAGCTTCAATTAAAATTGCAGATGTGGGCTGATGTAAGCTTTCAGCTACTGTTTGTGTTGTACACATAGGACCACAGGTTTTGTACATTTTTAGTGGTTCACCAACTTTTACAATCATATTCATGTTATAATTGTAGGAACTAAGTAGGAGTTGTATGCATAAATCAGCCTTTTCAACTCCTTCACCCAAAGATCTGAGAAATATGTCACCTCTGCAGCGTTCAGCTTCCTTGAGAATTAGACGCAGTACATTTGATACAGTGCCAGATCAAGATGTTCAACAAAATGGATTACACCGCACTGAGGTTTGTAGGAGTCAGTTCTGCAACATTCGAAACTCTGCAAAATCATCTTCTGTTCTATCAAAACAAATTATCTGACCTACATCAAGTGAAGTATCAATACCCTAAGCATATAGTTTTTAGCATTATGATGTCATTTAATGGGACAGGTGCGACCATTTTGGGTGGTTGATTTTTTAGGCTTGAATATATGTAAATAGTCTTCAGAAGTACTAGAAATATACGAAAATCGCATTATTCCTGGACTTTAAATTCACTATTTCTATGTATCTTTTCTATATATCACAGAGTATCTTAAAATGATGAGTCATCATTATAAGATCCAAACGTTGATAATTTTCTTCACACATGGAATTGAAGGCTCAACTTTTGACTGAGCTGTGAACATTGGTTTAGATGAAAAATTCCATTTCTGAGACTTAAGTATATTTTGTCAAATAAAAATGCACACCTCTCCTTTTAAGTTGTTTTTTTGTGAAAAAGTAGAGCTGAAAAACTGATCAATTTTACTTCAAAAATACTCCAAACTTTGAGGGGCTGTAACATTGGAACAATTGAGATCCAGAATACTATTTTATTGTTCCATCCACCAACCATGTACTGATAGGAACTTTTTTTAGTAACTTATTATATTTTTATGGTATTTTTTAGTCATATAATCCATTATTGGTATCGTCAATCTACCAACTATCACTACAGTTAAAATCTCAACTAGATAAAACAGTAGAGAAACTTAAAGATGAAGATAAAATCTCAGTCACACCATCACCTATTGATGATTTCCTTGAAGAACCAGAAAAAAGTCAATTCCCAGCCTGGAAAACAGCTAATAATGAACTCATTAGCATCTTGAAGAATCTAAGAAGAATCAAGCATCAAATGCAAGGTAAGCTACAATTTAAATATCCTTTGTCTGTCAGAATGGTAAGCTTGGGGAAATAACTGGCCAGTTGGGATAAAATCATTAAGCCTGATTTGGCATATACATTGAATCAAATTTATCTGCAGATTATTTTGCTCCTGCATCATAATGAACCAAAAAAAAGGCTGTAGTATAATGGAGGCAAATTTTGAAAAAACTACCAAACTTTCAAAGTGTATTTTGAAACCACCCAGACACCAACTTTGTCCAACTTTCAGCTATTTGTGTACACGATAATCTGTTTTAAGCTTGCAGTTGCAGATTGATAATAATGTGTTTTACTATGTCTTATATTTCAGCTGTTGATTCTGTGTTATTTCCTACTACTAGTGACCACACCTTGGATCAAATTCATCGCTTAAGTCTAGAGATAACAGAGTTTCATCCTATTGGTCATGAAGAAGATTTTAGTGATGAAGGTTCACCTGATTTAATGGAAGAATTTTACTAGTCAAATTAAATTATCTATTAAGTGAAATTGAAAAAATCAGTGGTTGCTTTTTCAAAAAGTAACTATGATTAAATCCCGACTTTAAGAAATACAGTAATTTGATTGGTTGAGACAACTAAATTGACCAATCAGAAAACTGAAACATTGAAACGATTGCCATAATTAAAGATATTAGATTCCAAAGAAATGACGAGCTAGTTTTCAAAAGGTCTTAGATTAAATCCTGAGTTTAAGAAATACAGTAATTTGATTGGTTGATAAATTGACCAATCAGATGACTGAAACATTGAAACAATTGCCATATTTAAAGACAGTAGAGGTCCAAAAGAATCGATGACCTAGTTTTTAAAAAGTAACTACAATTAAAGCCCGAATTAAAGAAATACAGTAATTTTATTGGTTGATACAACTAAATTGACCAATCAGATGACTGAAACATTGAAGTTATCCCGTTTGCCATAATTAAACACATTAGAGGTCTGAAGAATCAGCAATCAAGTTTTCAAAATGTTAACCACAATTAAGATTCAAAGTAATACAGTATCTGATTGGTTGATACCTCAAATCAATTTGAGTGATTGACCAATCAGATGACTGATTAATATTTGTCATAAGTGTGCAATAAAATTGCAAACTTTTACATGTACAACAAATTTTGAAAATAAAAGCAAGCCTCTAGTCTTCAACAGAAAGCAGTAGCAGATGGCAAAAAAATAAACTGCTATTTGTCAGTTATCTACCTTTATGAAAGATCTAGAATTTTCTGTGTTAATACATTGAAACCAATTGATTCATCTAACAGAGATCTAAAGGAATTATGAGTATGGTTCAGCAAGCTCCTTATAAAGACTGAGGTGTGCAACTTACTTTATTATGAATTTTGACCTCTTATTATTGATTGCAAAGTTTTAAAGGGACAGGTGCGCCATTTGTTTTGACCAATTAAGTTTTAGTCTCAGAAAGGGGAATTTTTTAACTAAGCAAATAAGTAATAGTTTTCACAGCTCACCGTCGAAATTTGAGCCTTCAAATCAATGTGTGTCCAGAATTATCTGCAGTTTAATGATAAAATGACGACTCATCAATTTAAGATACTCTGTGATATATAGAAAAGACATTATATAGAAATAGTGATTAAAATTCCTAGTTTGAGATATTTTCAAAGGAATTATGTGATTTAGGTACATTTCTAGTACTTCTGAAGACAATTTACATGTTGTCAACCCTAAAATCAACGTCCCAAAATGGCACACCTGTCCCTTTAAAATCATCCTCTTATAACCTTATGGTTGCTGGATGAAGAGAAGAATATCAATTAAAATTGTATATTGTAAGGTTGATTTTGATTGGTTGATCACTGCTACATCAACCAATTAAACTTTGCAACAAGAACATTGGCTCAAAGGATCAAAGGTTACAAAGAAAACAAGTATTACCTTCTTTAAGAAAGATGCTTTGGATTTACTGTAGTGCAAGATGTGCTTATGTGGTTCATGGTATTTTTCAAAACAGCTTTAATGTAGAGTGTCTTATAATATATAACACAAGCCTAAGCCTACATTTTTTTCATAAAATTTTGTTGTTGCAACTCATTTCCATCCATTGATCCATGACTAAGAATTTTTTATTGTCGGTCTAAGATGATCCCTATCGAAATTGGGAAAAATCTTAAAATATTTAAGTTGAGTCATAATTTTAGTGATTCTAATGTATTCACACAGTCTTTATCAGATATAGAACTTTAAGCCTATGTTGTTTTTGAGATCTCGGATATGTTGAAATATGACAATATTCTGGTAAGATTTCTTTGAGTTATTGTCCTTGACTTGACAAAAATATGCAAGATTCAGCTAGTTTAATGGTTACTTTTAGGTATTTCTAATGATTGGTTATGCTCGAAATAATTGGAATCGAATTATTCCTGGTCGTTTGTTACAATTACTAATGAAATTTAGTATGGTTATGTACAGTGAAGAGATCTCAAACTAACTAAGTTGCTTCCCTTGAATCAATATAACCTCTCACTAATGTGCAACTAATGATATTATTTAACTACTGTCATGGAAGTATCTATCTTGCCTTTGTGTTTTTCACAATATACGTGCAGCCCCGTCGTCGTTAGGGTGGGGGCTGGGCCCCAACAAGTGAGAATTAAGTCAGCAGAAATTGATTCATTAATAGTGTCTTTGTACAAAATCAAAAAGATATAGATTTTGATACGTTTTTGGCACCTCAAAAATGTCAGAAATGGATTCTCTGAGCCTTTAATTCTTCAAATTTTCTGAGTACAAAATCTGAGCCCCAACACCAATTTATTCCTGACGATGGGGCTGTATACATGTAACTTCTTATGGTGCAATATTATTCTAACTTCAACAAACAGTGTATACCTATCTTACAGGAGTGCTTCAATCATGCTAAATTTGTCAGACTATCAAGATTGCCATTGATTTCTGGATATGCTTGTGTCAGCCACTGATCAATGGTGTCAGCTTATCAAGTTAGCAATTGAATAAGCCTTACATGCAGATGTCAGCTTATCAATATACATGTATTTGCTTTTTAAAACATATGACAGGGTGATTTGAATTTACCTATTTACATTTGGGGCTAATTTCACAAAAAAAAAACGTTTTTAATGTAAGTTTTTGTGCAATTGATCCACAGAACGGTTATGCTGTAAATTACTGCAGGTCTTCAAGGTCTTGTAAAAATGCTTTGGCATTCTCTTGGTTCCTTTGTCTTGGCATCGTAGAGGTTACCAAACTTTATTGCAAGTTTTTGTAAAAAAAGACAACTATTTTGTCACCTTGCAAAGTTTTGTTGATATTGTTGAATTGTTTTTCATTAAACCACTGTTCATGAGTTATATTAGTCTAAAACTTGCTGACTTTGTAACTATCCAATAGTCCTTAAGAATGATATACATGTCAGACTATCAAAATAGCTTTGGTATCTCAGTGTCTGTTGATGATAAGATACATGACGTATCAGCTATTCAGAATGGGCACTAGATACATGTGTGTTAGACTATCGTAGTCATTGGGAACTGGATAGTTGTCAGCCAATCAAAACAGCTTTTGAGAATAGAAGCATGTGTCAGCTTATCAAAATAGCTTTGGAAACTATGTACATGTAAGTGTCAGCTTATATATTAAGGTAGATCAAACGTGTAAGTAAAATAGCTATTGCAGATGGGAAAGTGTCAGACTGTCAAAAGAGCTATTGGAAACAAGACACATGATTGTGTCAGCTTATCAAAAAAGCTATTGGGAACAAGATATTTCTTAGTGTCGGCTTATAATATTAGCTGAGTATTGGCTATTTAAGACTAGATACATCAGTGTCAGCCAATCAAGATAACTATTCAGGAAGAGAAACATGTATGTGTCAGACTGTCAAAATAGCTTTTAGACGTTTGTCAGCAAGTTTGGGACTAGATGTTTATGTTCATAATTTTACTCGCTGTTTATTATTGCTTGCATGTGATATGGATGCTAGCTATTTGGGTTTATTGTTAGATTATATGCATCAATTGTGATATTTTGTTAATGAATGAATTAAACTCCAGTCAATTTCAACTTGTTTTATACGCCCATATGAATGTAGACGAATTTGTCGCCCCTGTCCGTACGTCCGTCCGTCCACATTTCTTGTATGCACGATAGAGGCTACAGTTTTTATTCGATCTTGATGAAACTTGGTATGCATTTATATAGAAAATGGTAACAATCGAATGATCGGTTTCAGAGTTATTGCCATTGACGTTGTAAATACTCGCCAAATTTGGCTTGTAAACACGACAGAGGCTACAGTTTTTAACCGATCTTGAGGTTTTGTCTTGACTTTTTTTAAGAATATTTCAATCAATAAAAGTTCATTAAGTCACTAAAGACTTTGCTATCATTTCTGACAGCTGGTAGTGGGCGTATGTTACCTTGTCTGGCAAGCTATCTTTTTATATACCATTGGAAACTCTCTGTCAGCAATCTCGACAACACGGAAATGTATAGCCCTTATATTCGAAATGAAATGATGTTGTATGACACATATTTCTGTATCTGATTGGAATAATTCTGATCACGAAATGCCATGCAAATGCTATAACAAATACCGGAATTTTCAAATATATCATCGGATATTTGAGCAATTTTAGACCTTGTCATGTGTCATGGATCCATCATAGCTCTTGTTTGCTGATTATCTCTCAACATTCCGATTACTTAATTCGCTCCTCCCAATGCATCTGAGTTAATCCAAGAACACAAGAACTGGAAAAGTTCGTTCTTGAAATACAAATACACCGAAAAGGAGCAGAGAATTATACCGTCTGTGAGTGTGACACTTCGTTTCTTTATAACGCAGAAATGTAAATGTGGTGACGTAATATTAAAATACTAGTACAAAATATACCCCCAAAAATAAAATACCCCCATCCCCGCAAATCAACAAAAGTTTTCAACAGGCAGCACACTTCCCAACTATAATTCCCTTATCTTTTATCTTCTAGCTATGGAAGGAGCATAAAAGTCAATGTTTTCGGACTTCAGATAAATCACAATGATAAGAAGTAAAAACAACCTGCCACTGGCACTGTATAAACACTTGCATTGAAAATAACGTTTGTATATTTACAGAGTAGAATGACCCTTAATGTAAAATTATGTAGTAATTTCTCCAGTAATGGAAAACATTAATCATATTGACTCATTCTTACCCCTTTCCTTTTCCTTTACACAACAATCCTTGTTATAGTTCGAAATAGATGGAATTGAATTTTAATTAGCCGTATTACGTTTCAGATTTAAACTAGCTCTTAAGTTTTTTGTTTTTTTTTTTAATTCTCAGGCGACTATACATCTTTAAACTTGTTTTCCAGATGATTTTCTCAGTTAGGCATTAATGAATAAGGTTTAAAGGGATCCGATTGGCCAATTATTGTACCTTAGTCTCCGAATTTTTTTTAGTTAAGCTAATTGGCAATAGTTAGTGTTCACAGTTCACCATCGAAATCCCATGTGTGAAGAATCTTAAGTTAAAATGACGACTCGTCTTTTCTTGAGGCTCTTCCATATACACATATAGAAGTAGAAAGTTAGATTTATGCGATTTTTATACATTTCTAGTACTTCTGAAGATTATTCATGACCCAAATCATTCCCTGAAAATGGCGAATCTGTCCCATTATATCCATCTCCATAATATGAGTTCAAGACGCTTAAAGTACGTCCGGAAATGAATTTGGATTATCGGGAAAATTACCCTAAAAATGACCCGTTCTATAACATCTACTGAATAACTATCGCATGAAGTAATATAGCATCGTTTAATGCATATTATAATGATATGCAAATTAATGTTATTTCCCCACAAAGTAAATTATCCGACAGCAATTTTCGGACTACCCTTATGTTGATCATTATTCCATTTCAAATGTCATATCGTTATGTACAGTGTAAAAGTCTATTTACTTTGTCTTTTGTCGTCGGTTTAAGTACAGGTACCTTGTGAGACGGCGTCTTTATGACGTATAAGTGTATCAACCAACATTAGAAAAATATTGCGGAATAAGAGAACGAGTTAATAACGCGCTGACATTACGTTATACCGTTACATTTGATTGGATTATATTTAAAGGTATTTAGATATTGTAAGTTAGGGTACGCTGTGTTTGGTTTTTAGGAATAAAAAATCCCGGGTTTAAAAAGGTAAGCAATTTAATTTCCAATATGTTTATTTTGGTTGCTCTGACTTGTCGTCTAGAGACGCAGGTACAAAAAAGACTGATAACCATTCTTTGTCGGTGAAAGACTTAGAAACACAAAGCATATCTGCCCAAAAAATCACCAATGTCAGAAATTGCATCTCCCTGTCTACGAATCATTGATAAAGACGAGGTTTAGCACCAAAATATAACCTAACCATCATAATTTTACCTAGTTTAATGCATCATATAAGTTAACCGTCATATAATTAAACATCCTTACATAATTTCATTTAGTTTTGTACCAACATGAAATGTAAGCATCATTACATAAATCATATATAGCTTAATAACGTCATATAATTTCACAATTATTACCTAATTTCGCCTAATTCTAACGTATAACCTAAACATAATTTCATAATATTTTTCATCGCTTAATACCTCGTATTAGTTAACCATCATTAAATAATTTCACCTAGGTTAATACTAACATATAAGTTAACCATCATTACATAATTTCACCTAGGTTAATACTAACATATAAGTTAACCATTATTCCATTATTTCACCTAGATTAATACTAATATATGAGTTAACTAGATTACATAATTTCACCAAGGTTAATACTAACATATAAGTTAACCATCATTACATAATTTCACTTAGGTTAATACTAACATATAAGTTAACCATTATTACATAATTTCACCTAGGTTAATACTAACATATAAGTTAACCATCATTACATAATTTCACCTAGGTTAATACTAACATATAAGTTAACCATTATTACATAATTTCACCTAGGTTAATACTAACATATAAGTTAACCATCATTACATAATTTCACCTAGGTTAATACTAACATATAAGTTAACCATCATTACATAATTTCACCTAGATTAATACTAATATATGAGTTAACTAGATTACATAATTTCACCAAGGTTAATATAACATATAAGTTAACCATTATTACACAATTTCACCAAGATTAAAACCAATATATAAGTTAACTATTATTACATAATTTCACCTAGGTTAATACTAACATATACGTTAACCATTATCATATAATTTCACCAAGGTTAATACTAAAAGATAAGTTAACCATCATTACATAATTCACCTAGGTTAATACTAACATATAAGTTAATCATTATTACATAATTTCACCTAGGTTAATACTAACATATACGTTAACAATTATCATATAATTTCACCAAGGTTAATACTAAAAGATAAGTTAACCATCATTACATAATTCACCTAGGTTAATACTAACATATAAGTTAATCATCATTACATAATTTCACTTAGGTTAATACTAACATATAAGTTAATCATTATTACATAATTTCACTTAGGTTAATACTAACATATAAGTTAATCATTATTACATAATTTCACTTAGGTTAATACTAACATATACGTTAACCACTATCATATAATTTCAACAAGGTTAATACTAAAATATAAGTTAACCATCATTACATAATTCACCTAGGTTAATACTAACATATAAGTTAACCATTATTACATAATTTCACCAAGGTTAATACTAAAAGATAAGTTAACCATCATTACATAATTCACCTAGGTTAATACTAACATATAAGTTAATCATCATTACATAATTTCACTTAGGTTAATACTAACATATAAGTTAATCATTATTACATAATTTCACTTAGGTTAATACTAACATATAAGTTAATCATTATTACATAATTTCACTTAGGTTAATACTAACATATACGTTAACCATTATCATATAATTTCAACAAGGTTAATACTAAAATATAAGTTAACCATCATTACATAATTCACCTAGGTTAATACTAACATATAAGTTAACCATTATTACATAATTTCACCAAGGTTAATACTAACATATACGTTTACCATTATTACATAATTTCACTTAGGTTAATACTAACATATAAGTTAACCATTATTATATAATTTCACTTAGGTTAATACTAACATATAAGTTAACCATCATTACATAATTTCACCAAGGTTAATACTAACATATAAGTTAACCATTATTATATAATTTCACCAAGGTTAATACTAAAGTATAAGTTAACCATTATTACATAATTTCACCTAGATTAATACTAACATATAAGTTAACCATCATTACATAATTTCACTTAGGTTAATACTAACATTTAAGTTAACCATCATTATATAATTTCACTTAGGTTAATACTTACATAACCATCATTACATATTTCACGTAGGTTAATAACAACATAAAGGTTACATGTTACTTAGGTTAAAACCAACATATAACTTAAATATCTATACATATTGTCACCTAGGTATATATCAACCACTAGTTTCACCTAGCGTACCATCTTATATATTCACCTAACTTATTGCCAAATATGTCACCATTCCAACCATCATAAAATATAGTTTCACTTAGTGTAACATCCTATTAATACACCTAGCCTTTGCCAAACTTGTCACCATTCCAACGTTCATAATATATAGTTTCACCTAGCTTACCATCCTATGTATTCACCTACCTTATTGACAAATATGTCACCATTCCAACCACCATACTATAGTTTCATCTAGCGTACCAGCCTACATATTCACCTAGCTTATTGCCAAATATGTCATCATGCCAACAATCGGTATATAGTCTCACTTAGCGTACCGTCCTATATGTTCACCCAGGTTATTGTCAAATATGTCATCATTCCAACCATTGGTATATAGTTTCACCTAGCCTCCCATCATATATATTCAATAAGCTTATTGCCAAATATATCACCATGTCAACAATCGGTATATAGTTTCACCTAGCTTACCATCTTATATATTCACCTAGCGTATTGCCAAATATGTCACCATGCTAACCATCAGGATAAATCACCAGGAGATAATTTCCCTAGCTTGCCATCCTATAAATATATTCTAGTTCATCACCATAATATGACCTTACCTAGTATAGCATCATCATAAGATAATATCACATATTTTATCACTGTGATATAATTTCACCTAGTTTATTACCTGATTATAATTTCACCTAGCTTTTCATCGTAACATATATTCACCTAGCTTATCACCTTAATACATTTTCACATACTTTATCAGCGTTATATATGATTTCGCCTAGCTTATCAGCATTATTCAAATTTCATCCTGCGTACCATCAAGATAGAATCTAATACCTAACTTATCTTGATCAGATATTTTAACCTAGCTATCTAACCATAATTAAATTTCACCTTGTTTATCATCGTGATATAATTTCACCTAGATGACCAGCACAATATTATTTTCATTTTGCCATTGCAGTATAAATGACACCTAGACCTTCATAAAGTCATGTTGATTATTTTGAATGCAGCACGTTGCCTGTTAGAACAATATTCGTAAAATTTTTGAAAAAATTTCCATTACTTTGCAGTTTTGTATGGTGGAATTTACAATGTTGAAGCTATATCTCGTGGCTATTTTGATTAATTTCACCAATGGAGCCAGTTATTATTTCAATCCTTTCTTTAATTCTGGACTATGTAAGTATTACCGTGAAGGAAGGGGGTTGGGAGGCGAATGAACCAATTTTCAATAGTCCGCTGCTAGCACACAATCTAATCCAATCCAATCCAATTGCTGCATTCCCTGATACAAGAATTTAATGATATTAAGGTATTCGACGCATTTCGTAATAGCTTGACATTGGCCTCGACAGTACTGCTAGCAAAAGACAAAATTAGGAAAATGCCGTTGTTTTGGCAAATCTTTCCTCATTGTACACTCAATGGCCTTGTCAGTCTACATTAACCCTATCCAGTGCAGAAAAAAGCAGGACGTAAAATACCATTTTATTTGATTAGATTAATGACTTTATCCCTCTGATTCATTAACCATTTACTTTGTATAACTGGTAACCAGGCCAGGGATGCCCCCACTCCACCCCACCCCTAGAAAAGATGCTGGTCCGGCTTTGCATCCCCTCCTCCCTGGAAAATCCTCGGCCCCCCTCAACCGATTTTTCCTAGAAACGCCGCTGTTTCTTTTTTAATAACAATCACGAGACTTTCCTTTTGCGGATCTTGAAGGTGACGAATGACGAATGCGGATACTTTAGTCACGATGAATAATTTTCAACACACTAAAAATATAATGTTGCCGTGCAACAGTGAAATATTTTCCTCAAATGGTCTGACCAACCATCAATATTGACAGAAGAAAAAATGTCCTTCTTTTAATTATTATGTACTTTTCTGAACTATTTTCTTTCCCTTAAAAACTTTCCTTACAATATTGTCCGTAGTCATGGTAGCCAGGCAATATTACACAAGGGTACGATTTCCCTGAAAACTTGGTATCTTTGCTTTTAATCTTATTACACACATAATTCTATTGAAGTACTCAAATATTTACCATTTTCTTCGTCTACTTATTCTTACTTGAAACTTTGTTTAAACTAAAGGAGGATCCGTGAATGTTTTGTCGTGAAAAATAGAAAGCCTTTATTACTGTGTCAATAAACCAAGTTCCTCTATACATACTGGTCTACTTTAAGTACAATTAAAACGGTCTTTTGTGTGATTAGAGAGCATTGAAACTGAATTAATAAGTCTAAAATCGTGCATTAAAATGCAGTTTCTTAAAATAATTCTAAATCTTTTAACAATCCGTAATCATCTATTCTTTCAACATAATATTAGGTTTTTCTATTTATTTTTCTGTATTTCGGGATGGTCGTCGATTTCAAGGTCATCATGCTCTTTAAGTGGGACTCTAGTTTGAATTCAACAGTATTCAACGACTGCTAGCCACTAGCAGTGTCGATGGCATGTTTCTTTAGCAACGGTTGATATTATCCGTAGAATATGCCGGTTCTAAAGGAACATGTGTCAAGCGCTGGATTAAGACAACTTTTGAGCACCAACGACTGAAAAAATGTTTCCATTGCTCATGTCCTCCATTCTAGCAAAATATAAGATTTTGGCGATGGGAATCTCCGACCATCCATTGATCGCGCTTACTGGCAGTTTTCCTTGCGCTCGTTACAGCAGCGATGAAAAGTTTATAATTGCAAGTCATCCTGAGTCCATCTTTAAAGTGATACTACGTCTTAGAATGAACATAAAAGTTACAACGGAATCCCTGTAAAATCTAGAAAAATGGAAAATTCATAAAACTAAGTAATTATTGAAAAACGCTTAATCATTATAGTAAGCATTTTTCAATAGTTATTGCACTTTTATTAAGTTTTTTGGATTATAAGATTATATAAGGATCCTGTTATGTTATTTATGACACCAGGTATATCTACTGATAAATATATGATCTTAAAGGCCAAGTTTAAAATTTTTAAATTTTATGTTTATTCTAAGACGTAGTATCCCTTTAAGTTGTCATCATCGTCTGGTGAACAACTGGATTTTCATTCTTGAAACTGGCAGTAACCATTGGAGTACCAGGTCAAGCGCTAGACTAAGGCGACTTTTATAGCGCACCATTGACTGAAATATGTTGCCATTGCCATTGTCGATATTGTCGCGGACCTGGGAATCTCCGATTATTCATATGATCGCAGTTGCCTTCAGCTTTGCTCATTTAGACTGCGATGGATTCGATCAAATTTAGAGTCGATCTTTTTGGTGTCATGATCTATTTGGTGTTGCTATAAATATTCTTCGATGTATAAGGCATCCCATCTAATTTTGATTTTTCTTATTTCAAATATATTTCAGTTGCGTGTCCAAAGTTCACATGTAATTTAAGATGTAGTAAAGGCTTCGAAACCTCATTTTTGGGATGTAAAATGTGTAAATGTCGATATACTGACCCATGTGAGGTAAGAATGAAGTGTCGGGATTCGTTTTTTTTTAAAATTACATTATTGATTCAAAACATTTCGTTAATATTGCATAGTTAGGGATATATTCGCCCAAAACAATTCGCTTGAGTTAAAGGAGCTCATTTTCATTTTTCCGCATCACTTTGCAGAATTAAAAACCCTGTGCTTGGTTCTTCTGCAATTCAACAAAAACAAACCGTGGAAGTTTATACGGTCGTCACTTTCAGGTTACTATTCTCATGTGCGGTCATATCATGACGTCATTGGATAGAACTGCCTGCGAAAACGTAAAGGCTTGGAATTCCCCCTGCATCCGACCGTCGTAAATCCTGAATGAGCCATAATGTGTTCTATTTACAGAACTTTGGAAATTGTGGAGTTGGATACCATTGTGAATCTACTATGAAGATAGCATGGCTTTTTTTCCCTTATCCACATTGTGTGAAAGGTAAGATATACTAAATCATAGCCTTGTCAACTAAATTTTATAGTATCCTCGTTAATTTTTATCAAGGACATGTTCATCGACAAGGTGATTCCACAAGGATTGTCAGATTTTTAAAATACCCAACCCTTTTCGGCGATAGCCTATCATGGTTGTGCACTAGAATATTAAGACATTAAGTCTGCAGTTGTATTGCACGAGTCTATGGGCTGCCTGTGTAAAATTAATGACTGTTTAACGTCTATGAATGTCATTTTAATTCCGAATGCCATTCATCGTTCCGATACAAAATGATCACGACCAACAACAATGGCAGTTCTATTTGAGCAAAGGAAGTGCGCCATTTTGAATTTGATTTTCAGATGAAGTGGTACCAAGGCTTCAGACAACCACTACTACAACAACAACAACAACAACAACTACAACACCAGCACCACTACTGGATGTGTGTCAATATGGCACAGCTATTAGTGGATGTGATATCAACACATCATGTGCTGACGCCACCAAACACAAGTGTGTTATCGTCGACATGAGAAGTGGCCGAGGCGTCTGTTGTCAGAAGTACCCGACGACTCCAACCACAAGAAATAAGAACGGAACGGTATATAATATGAACCCACGTAGGTTTTGAATATTTGTTTTTGTACGTTTTTAAGTGTTGGAGGAGGGATTGAATGACTTATATTAAATACGTTCAAAAAACGAACACATTTGGCAAGACATTATGAAAACATTTACAAAAAACGTTCCGAGCTTATTTAGAACAGGTTCACTACTAGAGCGGAACGTTTAAGTTCCCGTAGTAGATTACCTAGCTAGAGTCCACCCATCCCGGGGATAAATTTAGACCACAAGCCGAATAGTCAGATAGTTACAAACTAACCATCTGTAAACACTTAAATCTGTGAGCGGAGTGTTGTAACTCCCACAGACCAAGCTTACAGAGCCAAACTCCCCAAATCCCAGCCCACGACCGAATAATAACTAAATAATGCTGAAGTATGTACTTTTATACCTAACGAGGTTGCACACTGCACGTGCGTATTATAGTACAGCCCTGTAATCTAGAAGAAACCCTACTTCCGGTTGAATGTAAACAACAGGAGTTATGTTAGTTACTAATATAGACAATTCGGGAATACACATACAATTATATAACATATATACACAAATCCCCTACATAAGTGTTAAAGAAAGACAATATTCAAAATTTATGTTAATCCAACTTATATAAAATCATTTGAACTATTTGTATCTCTTATCAAAATGACATCGTCACGTCCGATGAGTCTACAATTGACAAAACGTATTGACTGATGTGCAGATATTACCAATATTCTGACATGATCAGTAAGAATGTTGAATCTTTTGGTACAATACACGAAAAGTGACAATGATGTCAAGGTATTAGAAGGAGTTTGTTATGCCTTGGCATTGTGAAGGTGAATTGTAATAAGTAACCTTACCCTTATCTTTATTTCAGGATGCATGCAATCGGCTGAGGTGGGTCCATGTCGTGCTCTAATGCCAAAATATTACTATAACGCCACAATGAAAAGATGTATGAAATTCATGTTTGGCGGGTGCCATGAGAATGAAAATAACTTCCCTGACTTAGAAACTTGTGCGAAGACTTGTGGTTGGTATTTTCCCCGTTTATATTTAAGATGTAGGAATCCTTGAATAATCACTGTGATATCGCACCTTTTTCATCCATCATAATGTCAATAACTATGATAGTGCTATTCAGTTATCATAATGTCAATAACTGTGAGAGTGCTAGTCAGTTATCATAATTTCAAATAACGGTGTCACACCAGTCAGTTATCATAATGTCAATAACTAATATAGTGCTAGTCAGTTATCATAATGTCAAATAACTGTCATACGTCTATGTCACACTAGTCAGTTATCATAATGTCAAATAAATGTGATATGTCTGTCACACTAGTCAGTTATCATGATGTCAAATAACTGTCATACGTCTATATCACACTAATCAGTTATCATTATGTCCAATAACTATGAAGTCTCACTAGTCAGTTATCATAATGTCAAATAACTGCGACATGTCTATGTCACACTAGTCAGTTATAATAATGTCAAATAACTGCCATACGTCTATATCACACTAATCAGTTATCATTATGTCCAATAACTATGAAGTCTCACTAGTCAGTTATCATAATGTCAAATAACTGTGACATGTCACAACAGTCAGTAATCATATTGTCAAATAACTATGACGTTACACTAGTCAGTTATAATAATGTCAAATAACTGTCATACGTCTATATCACACTAGTCAGTTATCATTATGTCCAACAACTATGAAGTCTCACTAGTCAGTTATCATAATATCAAATAACTGTGACTTGTCACAACAGTCAGTAATCTTAATGTCAAATAACTATGACATCACACTAGTGAGTTATAATAATGTCAAATTACTGCTATATGTTTTATGTCCCGCATGTCAGTTATCATAATGTAAAATTACCATGATATCTCACTTGTCAGTTATCATAATGTCAAATAACCATGATATCTCACACCAGTCAGTTATCACACTGGCAAATAACTGTGATATTCAACAGTGTCCAGATATGATTTCGAAATATTGAGATGTATCACATCCGTCAACCAACCAACCGATAATATGATATCCTTTCACTTATCAAGACTCTATTCAACTGGGTTCATCATTGTTGTCGTTATTTTTTTTAACTATTTCGTCGACAAATTTCTTTTATGTATTTTTTCAGAAAATCCATGCGCCATGCTGCCAAAAACAGGCAGATGTAGAGCAGCCATTCTACGTTATTACTTTAATTCCACGACCGGACGGTGTGAAAGTTTTATTTTCGGTGGATGCCAAGGGAATGGTAATAATTGGAGAACTCTGGCAGAATGTCGACAAACATGTGATCGAAGTTACACCAATGTTTACTTTCAAGGCAACAACAACATCAATAAAGAGGAATAACTCTTCAACTTTCAACGTTTTCAAAGTAACTTTAAATAGAACAATAGTTAAAAAACCTAATTTTCGTGTGTCCCTTTTTAAAATTTTACTCATTCTATTGCTTTAATTGTTACTTAGAAAATACAACACCAAACCATACCTTTAATTAAGCATAATAGCGCGATTCTCTTAGCGATGTCGATGGAGCCTCGCTAAAGATGTTGAAAATGACATAATAGACCTATTTGCTTTTAATGATTACAGTAAATATGAAGTACAATTGTGGCACCAATTAGTTTTGCCCTTAATCTTAAATTTGAATCGGTTTTCTTGCCATTTTTTTCTTGCCAAAGATATTAATATAATGTAGAATTTCGAAAGAATACTACTGAAAATATTATTAATATGGATCCCAATAAACATATCATAAGCTATGTAGCTAATTCTCAGAAAAGTAAAGAAGCCGCGTTGACAAACCCAGTATGCTAGTGTAATCAAGTGTTCTGGAGCAAATAGAATAATTATCATAGATACTAGAAGAGGCGGGCTCTCGAAAGCACTGGGTCAGGTATCTGATTTTTTTCTTGTCCTATATCACCCATCACTGACGACAGAGTTGTAGCCTAAACGATCGATTTAGATCCTAGTTTCAGCTAATTATAAAGCTATCAGACAGTCTTCAATGATGCGATTTCCTTGATTTGCAGAAGTACTGGACGTCGAATTCTTAAATTTGATATGGATACTGTATAACTGGAAAAAGGCTCTATTTCCTTTTAAATTCGAGTGTAGGTTTTAAACTGTCTTTTCAATACGTATTGTTCTTTACGTTAAAATGTTGTCTGTTGGTTTGCAATATTGATATTCGGTGTTCTTGTTCGTAAAGTTGATTTTTTTTCTAATAATGTGTTAATATTATCGAGTTTTTGGTTGCCATGTAAACAATATAATATGTAAAACACTTTTTCTAGAAGTGTGTTTCTTAATACATTTAATATTAACGTGTGTTTTTTTTCTTATAGCACATAATAGTATGTGCTTATCTCATAATACGCTTTGATCTGGTGCGAACATTGATCAAGGTGCTTTGACATTGGTCCTTCTTCAGCAAAAACAACCGAAAACTTTTATTACCAGGTCTAGTTCTTCACCTTTTCAGTGGCGTCACCAACCTCTTAGAACTGGGGATACAAATAGGGGACAGACTGGCTTAATTGGGGCAGCTCTTGGGTTGAGAATCTGTTGTGTCTAGGTTCGAACGTATGTGACGCCGAAACAGTATATACGCTTCTGGTTGCTTGCTTTGCACGAGGTCACATGACGTCATTCACTTTGTAGTAGGTCGGCGGGCTGACCGCCATTGTTGTAAGAATTTCATGTATAATAAATTTAAGTTTTAATCAACTATGCATCTTTATGGCCATCGCAAACACAACAAATTGGCGACGAGGATGAACCTGAAGAAGAATGGCTGGTAATTTAGTAGGTTCGTTGCCTCCTCCTTCACCTTTTCTCGCTTCACCCGGCGATCCACCGATTCCGTATCAAAGATGGATAGAGGGTTTCAAGAATTATCTAATTGCTAATGCCTTAGACGGCGAAGATGTCTCCGATGACAGAAGAAAAGCAATATTGTTTCATTGTTTGGGTGATGAAGGACAACGAATATTTAGAACTTTGGCCAACACAGATACGTACACAAATGCACTCGATGCCCTCAAAGCTCGTTTTGGAAAACGAAAGTCGGTCATTATGTCTCGAAATACATTTCAAGAAAGAGTTCAACGTCCAGGTGAGAAAATAATTGAATTTATTACTGCCTTGAAAGAACTGGCTAAATACTGTGAATATGGTGATTTGACAGATGAAATCATCCGAGGACATTTTATTACGTTCACGTCTATGAAACGAAT
>NW_008708395.1:177948-182305 GCF_000327385.1 Lottia gigantea
CAGATAAGATGAAATCTTATGTTGACAAGAGGAGAAATGCCAGAGAAACGAATCTGAAAGTTGGTGATTACGTCAGAACAAAAAGACCGGTACAACGACATAAACTTCAGTCAACATTGTCTAATCCGAAATCTATTACTCAACGCCTAGGAAAGTCATCGTTTCGTTTAAGTGATGGTAGCTGTTGGAACGCAAGAAGATGTATACGCGCTTACCAAAACCACGATCACGAAGAAAATGATCAATATCCATTTTACCATAATTTCGATAATGTGCTACCAAATGACAATGTTCCTCCTGACATTCCAAATCAGAACAATCGGCGAAATCGTAATCGAGTAGTTCCAGTTCGTAATCATCCACAAAGAATTCGGCATAGACCTGCCTATTTGAACGATTATGTTTAATTGAGTGTTTACAGTAATGCATGCTATTTCATAGGACTTTAAATCGTTCACAGACAGTGATGTTAATTGTTTAGTTTCTCTGGGGTTTCTTTGTGTTTATTGATAGTGTTTAATCATATATGTGCTTAACTAAAAGGGGGGAAAATATGTTGTGTCTAGGTTCGAACGTATGTGACGCCGAAACAGTATATACGCTTCTGGTTGCTTGCTTTGCACGAGGTCACATGACGTCATTCACTTTGTAGTAGGTCGGCGGGCTGACCGCCATTGTTGTAAGAATTTCATGTATAATAAATTTAAGTTTTAATCAACTATGCATCTTTATGGCCATCGCAAACACAACAGAATCCAACTGCGGTAATGCTCTCCCCAAATTGGTTCATTCTGTCCTTTGTACTTAGGGGGAGAAATGTGTAGGCCTACAAATCATATTTGTGTAAAGAAATTAATTGGAGGTACGAATTATTTTTCTAGAAGCCCTTTTAAAAGTGGGGGGAGGGGGCCAATGCCTGGCGTCGTCATCGACCAAGCCCAATCTGAAACAGAAAATCTGTGTGTATTTTGTATAAGACTCTCATATATATTTCTATGCCTTGGGATATTGGAAATTGGTGTGGTGTAAGCTAGAAATACGGTTTCTATCTGTATAGCCTACACAGACACAGTTGTCCAAAGGTGATTACGTGAACTGATTTCAGCCTGATTGGCACATAATACAACAAATTAAACCCCAAGCCGACCAATTTTTATTTAGATCACTGTTAACTTCCGTATAAATCTCTTCAAAAGGACTCGCACACAACTGTGATACCAAATAGGACATTTTACCTTGTAACTCACAAACTAAAAAAGTTTAGATTTTAATGTTTTATCAGGTAGCAAACAACATTCAAATGCATTCTTTCATAAAAATTTCAACTTCAAAGTCCAAATTTTTTTGCACAAAATTGTTGATTTTTGTACAGTTAGATACGAGTAATTCCGAACAAACCGTGACTCTAAGGTATTGAATGTGCCGACTGACTAGACCAATTATCACCAATCAGTGTCAATCAGGATGAATTTTAACTCAGTTATAAAGGTTCCTGAACTGGTTTAAAGATACACTATAAAAGTATCTTCTATAACACCCTACACTAATGTAGGGCCTATTTTTTTTTTTCATTCTTTAATAATAATGGCTACAGACATGTCAATGCAAATAAAATCCATTCTAACTTTAAATCTTTAGTACTGTAGTAGAAATTCTACCAGGCCTATGACAGTGTCCGTTTTGTCTCTCGAAATATGTCCATTTTGACTGAAATATTTGTCCGTTTTGTCATTGGGGCGTTTTGTCTATAGCATAAAAACCATGAAAATTATAACAACACTGCACCCCAGCCCAGAAAAGTTTCATAAATGCCAATTTGTACAATATGATATTTCAATCAGATTAAAATATGAGCAACTTGACTCGCTATGATTTTGTTGGGCGATTCGCGTTCGTCCAAGTCATAAAACTATTTCCTGTCGGGCTATAATGGCATAATGTTTCGACTTTTAACAACAACTAAATCAAAATTACAATGTCAGAACATTGTGAAAAGGTAAGAATTTAAGACCTTCTTGATTGTCAAGTAATCTGTTTTCTTCCAAATGTTCAATTATGCAAATCGAATTGTAAAGGGACAGAAACTGTGGCCGAAGCGTTTCATGGATAGTCTTGGATAGTTGTTCAGAAAGTTATAAGACTTATAATAAGGGCCTATCTGGAGGGAATAAGGGATACCATGGCCCATCTGTCCCTTTATTAAGCTTATACATAGGATTTTAAGTTTTTGTCGTTTATTTATTGCAGGTTTATAAGTGCCACACCAATAGCAAATGGAAAGTTTGAACCCACAGATTTGGTAAGAGAGAGTCATTTTCAGATTTGAGGCTTTTGATTGTCATGCATGATTTGGCTTATCAGTGTGCCATGAGGGAATCTTTGTGGAAACAAAGTTTTCAGATTATATTTGATATTCAACTATTGAAGTTCTTTAATAATCACATCCTGAATTTACCGGTACTTCATCTTTATGACAGTAGTACGCTCTTTCCATGTCAGCTTCTGCTGCATGCATCACATGTTCACAATGTCAATGTCAAGCTATAAAATGTCTTATACCTTGACTACTATAGCCACTGTTCCTGCATCATCGAAGTTTGTACATGCAGTTATTTGATTGGAATGGAATGTACAGCTCTCGACAGAAAATCTGCTGCAGAATTTTTACAGTCTTTCTGTTGAGGATTCAGTTTGGTTGTATTCGCTGGTGTACAATCAAATCACTGTTGAAAATGTTATTATTTATTTGTATTACAGAAAGAAACTCCAGATATACCAGAATATGATCAGATACAATTAGTACTGAAAGGATATGATTTTGTTATATTAGAGGCTTTCAGTAAATATGTCCATTCTATTGTTAAAAGGATGTGCTTAGAGTGCAAACTGTAAGTAAATTGTTGACATTGCTGCATCATGATCCATCAAACCATCCATTTTAAATTGAAATTGTGATGGTTGGTTCTAATCTTGGTCAGCAAGTGGTGAAACATTGTTTGGACCGCCACTTTATTTTCAACAAATTAAAAATTATATGTTTTTTATATTTTTTGTTCTACAAAATATATGTTAGAATGCACCAAATCAATTGAATTTTCCCAAATTTTCTTGTGAGAAAAACCTTTAAGGTGCACTATAAGGGACTTGCAACTATGACACCTGCATAGATTTGCATCATTTTGAATTCAACTTCGACAGTGTTTCCCCCCCCCCCCCCCCATTAAGTCAGTCTGCCCCCTATTTGTACCCCCCCAGTCTTGGTAGGCTGGCGCCAGCACTGGATCCATTTGCTGGCCAGGATTCACAAGTGCTCAAGTTGTTATTGTACGTCATAGAATTTCATTTATTAGCAATCAAAGTTATTAAATTCAGCTTTAAATTTCAGTGTTAAAGCATCATTATTTCCACCTTTTACCCTTATGTAGTGTGATTTTATGCAATTGGAGACAAACTGAGAGTTGTATTCACATTCTCGAAAGTGTGCAGAAAATTATTTAATGGTTACCTATATCAACTTTATTTTTTTCAGAATTCCTTTTCCAACTAAAGATATTAGCGTACAAACGTTTAAACCAAAATCAGCCAATGTGTTGTCACAGTATTTCATCAAAAAATATGCACGATCTTTTCAGGTGAGAACTTATTGGGAAACCAAATATGTTTGATTTATTCTTCTTGTAATTATGTCCAGTAGTGTGTACATACGTCCAATGCTCTGTGTATGTATGTCTAAGACTCTGTGTATGTATGTCTAATGCTCTATGTCTAATGCTGTAAGTTTTATAATGCTGATATGCTACTATTGTGTCTAATGTATGATTGTCTAATGTTTCTCTACATGTATGCTTGTCTAATGTTTCTCTACATGTATGATTGTCTAAGGTTTCTTTACATGTTTCTGTACATGTATGATTGTCTAATGTTTCTGTACATGTATGATTGTCTAATGTTTCTGTACATGTATGATTGTCTAATGTTTCTCTACATGTATGATTGTCTAATGTTTCTTTACATGACTGTATGATTGTCTAATGTTTCTCTACATGTATGCTTGTCTAATGTTTCTCTACATGTATGCTACTAATGTGTCTAATGTATCTTTGTCTAATGTTTCTCTACATGTATGATTGTCTAATGTTTCTCTACATGTATAATTGTCTAATGTTTCTCTACATGTATGATTGTCTAATGTTTCTTTACATGTTTCTCTACATGTATGCTTGTCTAATGTTTCTCTACATGTATGCTACTAATGTGTCTAATGTATATTTGTCTAATGTTTCTCTACATGTATGATTGTCTAATGTTTCTCTACATGTATAATTGTCTAATGTTTCTTTACATGTATATTATATTG
>NW_008708395.1:182355-186941 GCF_000327385.1 Lottia gigantea
CTGGGACTCGAACCCAGGACCCCAAAGTTGCCAGGCAAGTGCGCGGACCACTGGGCCGCCGAGACCTGGGGTTAAATGGGCCCGAAACAATGCATAACCTAGTGGGCCCATAGGGGTTAAAAGTGGACGATATGGTTAAGCTTAGGGTTAGGCCTTTCTAGGCTTCACAGGCCTCTTTTGTATACTAAAAATGATAAAGCACTTCGTTGCGCATCTTCTCATCACAAAATGGTCCGGAAAAAGGATTAACAGGGTTTAGATGGGCCCCGAAACAATTCATACCCTAGTGGGCTCAAATGTGTTAAAAGTGGACGATTTGGTTAGGCTTAGGCCTTTCTAGGCTTCACAGGCCTCTTTTGTATACTAAAAATGATAAAGCACTTCGTTGCGCATCTTCTCAACACAAAATAGTCCGGGAAAAAGAATAACAGGGGTTTAGATGGGCCCCGAAACAATTCATACCCTAGTGGGCCCAAAGGTGTTTAAAGTGGTTAAGGTTAGGCCTTTCTAGGCTTCGCAGGCCTCTTTAGTATGCTTAAAATGATAGAGCACTTCGTTGCGCATCTTCTCAACACAAAATGGCCCGGGAAAAAGAATAACAAGGGCCCCGAAACAATTCATACCCCAGTGGCTCCACAGAGGTTAAAAGTGGACGAGTTGGTTAGGCCTTTCTAGGCTTCACAGGCATCTTTTGTATACTTAAAATGATAGAGCACTTCGTTGCGCATCTTCTCAACATTAAATGGTCCGGGAAAAAGAATAACACAGGGGTTTAAATGGGCCCCGGAACAATTCATACCCTAGTGGTCCCAAAGGCGTTAAAAGTGGACGATTATGTCAAAACTGTATTCGGGATATATTGATGCATTGCTTTTGTTACCTTTTTTCAAATTATTAGCACTTGTTTCTGCGTTTGCCGAATTTTTCTTGCCACAATGCATTTCGTCCATATATTTAAATATTAAGACATCTAATTTCTGTGTTAAATATTTTCAAACACAAAAAATTGTTTGTCCTTTCCTTGCAAAACAGGATTTTCCATTATCAATTATTGGACCAACTTGACTTTCATTTAACATGTTCTTCTAAATCTTGATTTACCACTTATCTTAGGCAATATGGTTTCATTCACCTTGGATTTAGATTTCTTCTAACTTAGCCACCTAAAATATAAAACAAAACCAGGACACAAATTGGTTAAGAAGGTAGATAACCTGACGGAAAATAAAACAAGCATTAATAAATAGTTTATACGCTAAGGAGGATGAAATGCGTTGCTTGGTGATAAGGTGCTGTTTGTCCGATCTTCAGAATTCCTTTTCCAACTAAAGATATTAGCGTACAAACGTTTAAACCAAAATCAGCCAATGTGTTGTCACAGTATTTCATCAAAAAATATGCACGATCTTTTCAGGTGAGAACTTATTGGGAAACCAAATATGTTTGATTTATTCTTCTTGTAATTATGTCCAGTAGTGTGTACATACGTCCAATGCTCTGTGTATGTATGTCTAAGACTCTGTGTATGTATGTCTAATGCTCTAGTCTAATGCTGTAGTTTTATAATGCTGATATGCTACTATTGTGTCTAATGTATGATTGTCTAATGTTTCTCTACATGTATGCTTGTCTAATGTTTCTCTACATGTATGATTGTCTAATGTTTCTTTACATGTTTCTGTACATGTATGATTGTCTAATGTTTCTGTACATGTATGATTGTCTAATGTTTCTGTACATGTATGATTGTCTAATGTTTCTCTACATGTATGATTGTCTAATGTTTCTTTACATGACTGTATGATTGTCTAATGTTTCTCTACATGTATGCTTGTCTAATGTTTCTCTACATGTATGCTACTAATGTGTCTAATGTATCTTTGTCTAATGTTTCTCTACATGTATGATTGTCTAATGTTTCTCTACATGTATAATTGTCTAATGTTTCTCTACATGTATGATTGTCTAATGTTTCTTTACATGTTTCTCTACATGTATGCTTGTCTAATGTTTCTCTACATGTATGCTACTAATGTGTCTAATGTATATTTGTCTAATGTTTCTCTACATGTATGATTGTCTAATGTTTCTCTACATGTATAATTGTCTAATGTTTCTTTACATGTATATTATATTTGTTTTACAGTTTGATAATTTACCTTCACCTAGCCTACCAATATTATTAGAAATGATACATGTACATGTTCCTGAGGGTGTAGATATAGTAGTTCAAAAGGTATAAATGATTTTTCTTTTGCTTCAATCTGATCAAAATGTGTCCTTTCTGTACATTTCTGCAAATGTATTGTGACCAAATTACTTTGGCCCCTCCCATGTTCATAGTAGAGGCATATAAAGATCTGGGCACACAAGCAGTCTTAGTCAGATATTCCCATGCTTCCATGACAAGATTATCGAGTCACAGACAGGATTTATAATGATACTTGTCTCTGATAGTTTTATCTTCTGCAAGACAGACCGTCATCATCCGATCAGATTCCTTTTCCTTTCAATTGCCTGCTCGTGTCGTGATTATCGACAAGGTGGAAAACGAATGTCTGGTGATTTTTGTCTCCTCGTGTGCGCGTTCCAGTCATTAAAACTCTTGACAAGACTCTAATCGGCGACAAAAGTCTCCGACCAAGATTGCTCATGTGCCCGCACCTTAAATTTGTTATATATCGGTCTGCAAATAGTTCATATTATGGCCTAAATTGTGCAGCTTTTGGTATACGTGACATGGATTGAGATTTTGGTAGACCAGTGCATTGTGGGATTTGATCTCATCTAATCAATGTCAAGGTGACAACAGGGTGAAGTGTTTAGGCAGACCAGTTTATAAATTTGCCACTCCATTTCAACGATTAGGGTAATACTGCTATCCTGGCAAGACTTCCATCATTGCGCACTGCATTGCATTGCCCATCCTCATTTTCCAAATCGGCAGAAAAGTATCCTGACTCTTTTTCATTTTATTTCAGCCAAATCCTGATGAAGAACGAAATCTGTATATTCAATCTCTTACTAAAGAAGACTTAATGAAACAAATCTCTGAAATGGAGGAAGCCAAGAAACGTAAAAAGTGAAAATGCCTGGAAAGGACTTCAATAAACCTGAGAGGGACAGTCTGTTTGATTTTCACAGTTGAGTGAGTTTCAGCCAATCAAGAAGTTTTTGACTGAAAAAGTTGCAGTAAAACTTGAAATGACAAAAGTTAAATTTTTGGATATAGTTACACTGGATTCTAATCTCTGAAGAGAAATATGCCAATGGTTGAAATTAACTTTTAAAAACTGTAATATCTAATTTTTAAGGCGATTTGATGGATTTCTTTCAGGAAATTGTGTGAACTGTCTTGTGTAAGATTATTTATAATGAAAGTCATATTGATGAATTTAAAGGACCTGTGCATCAAGCTACGAACTTCAAATATGACTTGATGCAAATTGTACATCATGTCCAAACCACACCCTTATTTGTCATACTTCCTGGAGGGAAATATTCTCCAATCAAATCACTCGTTATAGACACTTTGTTCACAAACGTAAACAAACTAAAAGTAGCCTGGCATGAAATGTTTAAATGGGCCCTGAAACAATTCATACCCCAGTGACCCAAAAAAGTGGACGATTTGGTTAGCCTAGGTTAGGCCTTTCTAGGCTTCACAGGCCTCTTTTGTATACTTAAAATGATAGAGCACTTGGTTGCGCATCTTCTCAGCACAAAATGGCCCGGAAAAGATAATAACACAGGGTTTGAATGGGCCCCAGAACATTTCGTGGACCCAAAGGGGTTAAATGTGGACGATTTGGTTAGGCCTAGGGTTAGGCCATTCTAGGCTTCACAGGCCTCTTTTGTATACATAAAATGATAGAAAAGACAGTGTTTGACTTAACAAAAAAAATAATTTTTAAAAAAGGTTCAACTGGGACTCGAACCCGGGACCCCAAAGTTGCCAGGCAAGTGCGCGGACCACTGGGCCGCCGAGACCTGGGGTTAAATGGGCCCGAAACAATGCATACCCCAGTGGGCCCATAGGGGTTAAAAGTGGACGATTTGGTTAGGCATAGGCCTTTCACAGGCCTCATTTGTATACTTAAAATGATAGAAAAGACAGTGTTTGACTTAACAAAAAAATAATTTTTAAGAAAGGTTCAACTGGGACTCGAACCCAGGACCCCCAAGTTGCCAGGCAAGTACGCGGACCACTAGCCTGTCGAGACCTGGGGTTAGCGAGAATTAACCCTAGGGTTAGGGTTAACCCTAGTTTGCTAAACCAATTAGGGTTAGCTCAGGAGAGGGTTAAAACCTGTTCCAAGATATGCTTTCCGCATATGAAATGAAAGAGCACTTCGTTGCGCATCTTCTCAACACAAAATGCCCGGAAAAAATAATAACACAGGGCTTTAAATGGGCCCCGAAACAATTCATACCCCAGTGGGCCCAAAAGGGTTAAAAGTGGACGATTTGGTTAGGCCTAGGGTTAGGCCATTCTAGGCTTCACAGGCCTCTTTTGTATACATAAAATGATAGAAAAGACAGTGTTTGACTTAACAAAAAAAATAATTTTTAAAAAAGGTTCAACT
>NW_008708395.1:186991-224319 GCF_000327385.1 Lottia gigantea
AGGCTACTAAATACATGTATGGGCATTTTGTGTTAGCGGTAGATTGTTTGGGTTAATATGAGTACTTGGTCACTACCATGTGAAGAAAAATAAAAAAGGAAAAAAGGGGATAGGAAAAAGTAAAAGAATACAAGTAAAGCTTACCCATCTTGAGTGGTCCATTCCATGGGAATTGCAACTCTTATAATACCACTTTTACACAGACAATGCGGGGCGGTAACATTGCAAAACCATAAGCAAGATCTCAGCACAACAGATTGGAGACATGATGGGATGGCCACCTACAAAATATAACATGACTTTTCATAAGAACAATCTGGAAAATGGAAAATTATAAAGCATTGTAATTTAAATCCTACCCTTGTGCTCCCGATTTAGTAAATACAAAAGTGGCACGCAATGTGCAGGTGAAGGTGGGACTTGAAGCACCACTTTGAAAGTGGACTAACAGACCGTTAGCAAAAATATTGACCTTCTGAACCACAAATGAATAGCACAAACACCAATCTTAAAATGTATCATCAATAAAAAAAAAACTAAAAAAAACTAAAAAAAACTTACCTTCTAAGAATCGAAACCTAGTTCAGAGCAAGCAACAAGAGGTACTGGCACATCGGACCTCCGCTTGAAAAATGACCTCACTTGAAGCAAGCAGTGAATGTTAAATCTTAATCCCTGATTTCTGCTCACACCCAGGCTATAAAATAATGGTTTAAGTTCAGGTGTTGACATTCTATTGTATTATACTGAGTACAGTTCAGTACTTTCTACAAAGGTCATTTAACATTTTCATTTAAAGAATCTTTAGAAAAAGAGGGGGAGGGGCTCTTATAATCTAGTGTGTACCCAGGGGCTGAAACTTCGTGGTAAGAAGTTTGAGGCGTTTCGTTTCTAAAATTTGTTTAAAATATACTTCCCGTGAGCTCAGAATTTAAATATTTCTGTCATTTAAGAATATGCAAAATAAAACTGGCTCCATAGAAATAGCCTACAAGGTTCCCCTCCTACTCCCCAGGCCTGTGAAAGGTCTTATTTTGAGGTGACCATCTACTTGCTCAAAAAACATCTCAGAAATTCGTCTGGTAGTCCCCACTTATTCCACTGTCATCATCATCTTCATTGTTTTTAAATTGTTAAGTGACAAGTTGTTGATTATTGCCCTTGTCTAAGGTTGGTGAGGGCAGGGGGTTTGAGTCTGTCGTGGAAAAACGTCCAGTAGTCGTTCAGATGGAACAGTAGTCCAGGTTCCCGTGTGCTGCAGGCTGTACACCTTACAGATCTCCAACAGTTTAAAGCGAAAAGATACGCGTTAATGGTGTGTATCTAGGAGTAAATATCCATATTGCGCACTGCATGGTGTTTACAGTTTCGATAAAATTACAAACTAGAGATAATGTTTTTTTCCAATTGGTCATAAATGAGGCAAAATGCTAACACGGACGCCATATACTCCTTATTTTACGTTCAAAATTTTTCAATGCAATTTGTCCTCATGGTTGAACTTGAGGGCGATTCGTTTTTTTATTCAAATATCCCATTGTACACAGTTTTAATCCTAAAACTGTATTTACGAATTTTTTCCAATCGTATTTCTCGTGTTCTCAGATTGTTGAAGAAGAATGGAATGCAGCATTACATGTGATGTAAATAGACCAATCAGAAGCCATGATTTAATTTACTGCAATCGAGTTTCTCTATTATAATAATAATAATAATAACATCAACAAATTCTCTACCTCTACGTCTGAAATTTGGGTAGAGATCATGCCAAATAAACCCAAAAAGGATAAGGTAATTACTCTTTTCATTACATATTTGCCGTAATCAAAGTTATTATGATATTTTAAGCTTTAAGTTTTGGAGGAGTTGTTTTTGTGGACACCTTGTCAACACCACTTCCCCCCTCCATTCTATTCAGTTCACCGTTGCACTGTTAGGTTTGGTTGAATTACAACCGTTACGAAAATCCATTTTGCAGTTACATATTTGCTTCTGGTTTAACAAATGCTATGTTTGCTTTGTTTGATATCTTTTTATTTTATACACTGTATATAAGAATTAAACAAAAGAATAAGTGCAAGATTAGAATATATTTGCTTGGAAAGTAAGTAGTTAGGCAGGTCAGGCTTGAAAGGTAAATGCCCATGGCAAGGCCATTGGTTCAAGGATTTATTTTGGTAGTGATTCTGCTAAAGGTATTTTGCTGGCTATGATTAGCCTTCTCCTGCGTTTAAGGCTAAGAATCCTTGTAATCAAAGCAATGGAGCATGAACTTTGACTTCTGACTGTGATGATAGGCCTACTGAAGTTTGTACCGCTCTTTCACATTCTTAGTTTGTGCCTTCTTTCACTTATATTCTTGTATTACAACACTAATTCCTCAAAAATGGGATTGTAAAATGTAAACTTTATTCAAATTACGGTACTACTTTTGAAAACTTAGAGTGATAAATAACAAGAGACGATTGAATTTTAATGGACTAGTTAGAGATATTTTTGCTCTTATATATGAGAAGATTTATCATTAATATTTGCCTGGCGATGGATGTATTGCAGAAAACAGAGTCTTAGATTGTTTAGTATTGGGGCTTGTGCTAGTAAAGGGAAATATGCTAAAACATAATCCTATCCATTGTGTAGGCTAATCCGTTGCTTGAAGATTTGATTATAATATTTATGTTAGGTCACAAGCACTTATTGGTTTATGTTGTTAAATTTGTTTGTACCAGTACTGGAAGAGATATCTATGAGCATATTGACAACCTTTTTAATTAGTCTATTTTATTCGTATCTAAGGTAATATGGTACTCTAATAGTTGCTTAATGATTATTGACGTGTACACATGTAATGTTTTCATCATGAAGCCGTCATGGCAAAGCATGCACTGACTGTCTTCATTAGGTATCATTATGAAGATTGATGGATGAAGGAGTTAGACACAATAGAAGCTAGAGTTTTCTTCTGATTTTGATAGATTGATGAGATTTCTGACAAGTTTAATGTTGATGAATTGCCTACCAGGAATTTTCTAAGCCTTTATTTTATTAAGCTTATATGCTTCCTTTGGCACAATATGTAACATTGTCTGTCAAGGTATGGTACCTTTTTATAAGTAAGCTTATTTTATGATACTTAAGCTTTAAACATTGATTTGCACCAATTCAATTTTCAGGCAGATGTTTGTGGTTCTTGCGTCTTCACTAAAACTAGGCATTTTGTGATGTCTTATTGCAAAGACCTTTAGATATTATTACAACTGATAGTTTAGTTTTCACGAACTTTCAAGAATCGCAGGCATCTGACTGAATATTAGAATTGTGCAAATAGATGCTCTCGGTTTCCCATTACACATAACTTCTTCAATCCATTAATGATTTTTAAATATCTTATGATTTTAGCCTCCAGGTAAGACCCCAGCCAATACGAAGTCTGCCAACAAGGATGCTGCTGAAACGGAAACAGATGTAAGTTACATTTGTTATGAAAATTTGTTGTTTTTCGAATCAGTAGTGTTTGTGCCAATTAACAGTTTAACAGTATGAATTATTGATAATATTTATTGAGTGTCATTATGTTATTGTTATTATGTTATTTATGTAAGATCTTTAGACTTGATATTAAGAAATAAGACTAAAAAGAAAATTTTCATGTTGAAATAACACTCAATTCATTAAGTGCAGAGCAATATTGAAATATTAACTTAGCACTTGAAATATGTTTAAACTAGAGGGAAATAAAGTAACGTGCACTGTTTATATTTTGAATTGTACTGGTACTAAAATAAATATATGCAAATCACACTTATACTGGAATTGTGAACTAAGATTTTTTGAAGCCGACTGAGTTTACTGTTATATTGACTAGTCTTAAATTGTAAAATATTTAAGCTTTAGCCTTTACAAAATACACTTACATTATTGTGGACATCCTGAAATAGATGCCAAGTTGACAAACCCAATCAAAGAGTTGCAATATGTGTGAGGATAAACATGCCTTAACTGGCTAGCATCTGGCTTAATTCAATAAAGGCAACAGGCTCAGAACCTAAAGCTAGTAGTTGGTAGACTAATATATTTTTTGTTAACCTAGGCATCCAAGAAGAAGGCCCAAAACTCAAATGATGTTCACCCACCACCAGCACCTATAAACAAAATAAAGTTTCCAGGAACCCCTCATGTTAAAAAAGATAAGCGTCAGAGCTCATCTCGGTTTAATATAACAAAGAACAGGGAATTACAGAAATTACCGCTACTAAAGGGTAGGTTCATGCTTTATTTATTTTATGTAATCTTACTAAAATGAATGGATCACCAAGAATAACAATTCCATATGTTACAACATGCAAACTTGTCGTATTGTGTAGGGACAGTTAGATTTGAGAACACTTGCAGAGACCCTGTGCCACTTGTTTCAAGGTTAAAGATCCAAGCATATGAAAATAAAGGTTAAGTGCCTACTGTCTGAGCAAAGTTAAAAAAATTGGAATTTTTTACATTATATTTATGAAAATTGGAATAGCAGCCTCAAAATAGTTCTGTTAGTCTTGGGATGTCTTTGCATTGAAAAGATATAAACCTGATCACACAATATGTCTTCAAAATTTGTTTGCTTTGCTCAGACAATAATTTTTAGTTGTGTGGATTGTTGAAAAGTGAGGCCAAGTTAGCAAAGCCAGTTGCAGACTAGAAAAAGTGAGCATACCTTGCAAACGACTGTGCTCAATTCAGTTGATCTCAAATTCAACAAGTGAGTTTGCTTTAAGTTCATCAATCTAGTGAGACATAAGACCTCATTTCATTTCAGATGCGACTCCAGCTGAAAGGGAAGAATTGTTCATTAACAAAATTCACCAATGTTGTGTTTTATTTGATTTTGTACAAGATCCCTTGAGTGATCTTAAATGGAAAGAAGTGAAAAGGGCAGGATTGAATGAAATGGTGGAATATGTCAGTCAAAACAGAGGAGTTATTACGGATGCAATTTATCCTGAAGCCATCAATATGGTAGGAGTCATTATTTTATATTATCCGAACATCTACCAAAATTATGTTAATTGTTGCTTGTTAACACAATAGAGACCACAGTTTTTATCAGATTGTTTATAGAATTTGGTGTGTAAGCTTATGTTTACATCCATGTGATCTGAAACAAGTCCGAATGTGGGCAAAATTCGACAACCGCATCAGAATTTTAACCAGCACTGGAATTATGTTAAATGTTGCTTGTTGACGCAGTAGAGACCACAGTTTTTATTTGATTGTTTATAGAATTTGGTGTGTAAGTTTCCATCCAGGAGATCTTGGATAAGTTCAAATTTGAGTACGATTTGACAAAGGGTGTCAGAGTTTCATCCTTTGATACACTGAAATTATGTTTAATGTGGCTTGTGAACTTAATAGAGGTGACAGTTTATATCAGAATTTTATATAATTTTGTGTTACTGTGAGGGTTTAGATCAACAATATCTTGGGACGATTTGACTTACTTTGACGGCTGCCCTTGATATACTCCAGATTCATTAGAGAAGTGAATACATCTTGCTTGGCAACCACTTGTTAACGATAGTTATTCCATGACCAAGATTCACTTATTTTGATTCTATATGAAAATTTATGATCCTTCATTAGATATGACCAAGATGGATACAATATTTTACTTTAAGTTCAGTTGGGTGGCTGGCATTTATTTAATTCCCAACCATTGCTTGCAGGATGTTGACCTTTTGCGTATGGCGTGACATATTTCAAGACATTTTTCACGCCAAAAATTTCATTTAATCAACTGTTGTTTGTTGTATAAGGTGTTATAAAATAATTTCAATTAGCAAATTTCAAAACAAACCGTGAAATATGATATCTTGACCTTCAGGGCTAGAGGGATGTTTTTCACAGGGTTTATTTTTTGAAAGCATATGACGCCTTAACATTATGAACATGTGAACATCATACAACACTAACAGAAAATTAATTAACACATTGATATTAAATGTCGTTCAATTATGTGCAATATTTCATGTGATCATTTGAAGATATAAAGAGTTTTTGATTCATGCAAGTTAAAATTAAGCTTACTCAAAGAACATTACTAAAACAACTTAAATCCAGAACAAAAATATTATGTGGGATTTAAAATGAGTTGAAAATTTTGAAAATAGAATTTAAGTTCTCAAGAATGGTCAATATGAGTATATATTCATCAGTGAACTTACCTGGTGTCATACACAGAATCCCTGTAACATCTAGAAAATTCATAAAATTAAGTAATTATTGAAAAACGCTTAATCTTAATATTAAGCGTTTTCAATAGTTTATTGTTAATAATTACTAAGTTTTTTGGATTTATCTGATTATATAAGGATCCTGTTATGTTATTTATGACACCAGGTATATCTACTGATGAATATATGGTCTTATTGGCCAAATTTAGAATTCTTAAATTTTATGTTCATTCTAAGACGTAGTATTCCTTTCAGGAATCTTATTTGATAATCTCCTTATGAACCAAGCTTAAATGTTGCCATTAACATCTCACAGTTAATACGATAAATAAAATGATCAAATTGCTGGTTTGTTCCTAAATTCAATGCAGTTCGGTTATTCTTAAAATTCTAACCGAATTTGGTTAACTAATAAATCATTTGAGAAAGTGGTCACTGGTTTTTCAGATTATCAGTAGAAAACTCAAATTCAGTTATTTGTATCTAAACGTCTTAACACTATATTTTCAGTTTGCTACCAATTTGTTTCGTACCTTACCTCCCTCCTCTAATCCCAGCGGAGCTGAGTTTGACCCTGAAGAAGATGAACCTACATTAGAAGCTGCTTGGCCACACCTACAAGTAAGTCATGTTTCTGGGATGAAGATAATGGTAAAAGTTCTGACATTTAATACTGGCTTTGCCTTATGCTAAGGGTTAAAATTTTAAAAAATAAGAAAGAAAGAACTATATTTTACAAGGATAACAACTTAGGTTCACAACTAAGGATCCTTTCGAAAAAACAGCTGGTCCTTGGCCAAATCTCTTAGCATTGATCTTTCCCAGGTTATCCGTACCCATTTACAGCTTGATCAACTGGAATTATGAGTGAAGATGACTTATGCGAGGTCATCGGACGTGCACACATCGATTGAGATCGAAACCCACAGCCTCCATTTGCTCCATTTGCTGTGCTATAGAACCTCCAAATTAGATAGGTTTTGACAAAAGCTACATAGAAATTTAGATTTATAAAATGATTATGATTCAATATGATTTGATTCTTATTTTAGACTAATTTTTTCTTCACCAATATGAATTGAAATTGCTGTAGTGAATGGTCAATGCTTTGCCTAACAAGCTATCTGTTTATTTGTAGTTGGTGTATGAATTCTTTCTGAGATTTTTGGAATCGCCAGATTTTCAGCCTAATACGGCCAAAAGATATATTGACCAAAAGTTTGTGCAGCAGGTATGTTCAATATTATTCTATTCTCATTCAATTGTAGACATTTTATAGACTGAAGAATCTAAAGTGAGCTAGAAATTTATGTGTAAATGAGACGATAGCATGAAATAATGTGAGATACACACATTTCTCATGTTCTCGTTGATTTTGACATGGTCTTATTAACCTGTATTAAACTAAGCTCACTACACTTTGTTTTGTGGGTGTTGAAATGAGTTTGGTGCTATTTGAACCTTATTAATCAGATCGGTAGAATGGAAAATTAATGAGGTCATGTAAACAAAATACAACGTGGCTCTGCCGCTGCCCCCAAGTAAATATTCCAAGGTTTGATTTTCTCTCGGCTTCAAAAGATTTTACTCAATTCCATATCAATTAAAATATGTTATGACACGCTGCTCTCGTTTTGTTTACGTTCGCAAACAAAGCTTCATAACAAGTGATTTGTTTTGATTGGCTGAAATTTTACTACCGAGGCAGCAGGGGTCATTTTGATTGGACAAGATTGAGCTATGAATATGTAATTTTTACAGAAACTGTTTTCAGTTTTAACATATAGTTAAACATTGCAAACCTCATCATAATTAGAACACAAGGAATTTAAGATTTTCTGATTATTTTTTTTCAGCTGTTAGATTTATTCGATAGTGAAGATCCGAGAGAGAGAGATTTTCTAAAAACTATTTTACATCGTATTTATGGGAAATTTTTAGGTTTAAGAGCATATATAAGAAAACAAATTAATAATATATTTTACAAGTAAGTAATTTAAATAATCCATAATATTTACTTAGTTACATGAATCAGGTTATAGTGGGATTCTGTTTTATAAACTGGATAGGACCAAAGATGAATGAGTGTATAGTCAAGTTGGCTAAGTTTGAGAAGTGGAATTTTCCATTCATTCTAAGAGAGAGTATTTCTTTGATTATAGCTTCTCTTAAAGATGGGGTTCCCTTATTTTCATTTATGAAAATGAAAATGATAATACTTATATGAATAGAAAGTGTTCTTATGACTTGAAAAAATACCAGTTTGTCTCACATGTCCATAATTAATTCATAATTAGCTAATTAGAAGAGAATTACCAGCACAATTCCAGTGAGTGATCAAGAAAAGTCAAAAAGATTTAATTTGATTACTTTGATTGTAAACTTTATAAGCACAAATTGAAGAATTAAAAAAGAATTATTTCTGGTGAATATTATACAGCAGCAGTTATTGCCCTTGCTCTGAATCCATGCTGAAGTGGATATTGAGATCTGTCATATTCACTGTGCTGCAGTTTATGATTTTAACCCAATAATATTTTGAAATGACAATTTATTTGTTTGTTTTTAGATTTATTTATGAAACGGAACATCATAATGGTGTTGCTGAATTATTAGAAATATTAGGGAGGTAAGAGATATTAGAAACATAAATTATTTATACAGAAATACCCAATTCTTTACACTTCAAGGGATCTTGTATCCATCTTATTTTGTCTTCATTTTAAATCTAACAATGCCCTTTGTTAAATTGGGTTCAGCTAAACTTATTGAAAGTTTCCTTATAGTCTAATAATGATATCAAAGTCATCAGTTGTGATACAGCTTTTACTGAATGTAACATTTGATTGGCTGAATTATATAATGTAATGTGAACATACCATTCTTGACAATGTGGTTAGATTTAAATGCATTGAGATATCATGAAAGAGAAAGTCAACTTTAAATAGTATTTTAATTAGTCAGTTTCAGAATCAAGTCATTTCTCCTTGTTCAGTTTACTTTTTGTAAAAAGATAATTTTCTTGGATTTCATGTCAACCAAAAATTCAGGTCTTCACAAAATCAAACACAATAAGACTATGATATTACTTGATTTAAGGAGGATTAAGAAAACAATGGTCTCTATTCTAATGGGGATTCAAACAATGGGCTGATTAGTACAAATAAACAAAAGAATTAGGATTAGTAGTAAAACCCAGGGTTTTATTGTTATTAAATATAACTATTTTGAAAAAATATACTAAAGCACAAATTTGAGTCCCAGCAAAATAGGCATGTTAGGACAAATTCACAAAATTTGGTGCCCTCAAAATGTTTTATGTGTATCGGGGACACTGACAGCTTCAATTTGCACCATTCCAATTTTCAATCAGATGTCTGTGGTTCCTGCAATTCCACTTATTCCTGCTGAAAGCAATCTTATTTCCATCCAATATCTAATGTTATATTTCAGTATTATCAATGGTTTTGCCTTACCTTTGAAAGAAGAACATAAAGTATTCTTGTTAAAAGTATTACTACCACTACATAAAGCTAAATCATTGAGTGTCTATCATCCTCAACTAGCTTACTGTGTTGTTCAATTCCTGGAGAAAGATCCTAGTTTAACAGAACCAGTAAGCTACTTTTTGATGCTCAGTTTGGATTTTTGCATCTGGGTTAGATTTTGAGGAACACAACACTTGTACCAAAGAAATTGATGTCAAATTCTTTATGCTTTAGATATTGTGTATCAAATTGGGTATAAATTCAAGTTAGGTTGAAACTTTTGCTTGCAAAAAAATTTGGAGGATATTTCAGTTGATTTTTTTTAAGATTCAAATGGCAGTTTCAATTGCAAAATAAGACTGTCACATTATTATTATTAGAAAAAAAAATTTGCATAAATTAGAATATGTACAGAATGGTACATGAACATTAAATATGAATTAATGTGTTTCTTCTCTTTCTAGGCCATTATGGGTCTGTTAAAATTCTGGCCAAAAGTTCACAGTCCAAAAGAGGTTAGTCTCCTATTCTATGAATTTTTGTCAAATTGTCAAGTGTAACAGTAGCACAGTCGGTTAGAACGTTGGTTCTTTTGCTTGGTTACGAGCAAATGGTGGCTGTGGGTTCTGATCTCGATCGGCATGTGAAAGTTCGGTGACCTTGAATAAGTCATCTTCACTAATAATTCCAGTCGACCCAGCTGTAAATGGGTACGGATAATCCTGGAAAGATCAAGGACCAGCTGGTAGAAAGGATTCTTAACTGTGAACCTAAGTTGTTAACCTTGTAAAATTTACTTGTTTCTTGCCTTTATTTCTTTTTCTATGTGATAATCAAAGTAAGGTTTTAATGAACAATGGAACCAGGCTGATGCTTGAGAGTATTGACCTTGTCTCCAGAAAATGAGAAGGATTTAAACCCATAGCACCCATTCCATAGCAGATAGACAGAAGATCATTGTTAAGCAATTTCATTGCCCTTTTAGACCACAATATGGTTAATCAATATATCAAAGTAAATAGGTTTGATGTAGAGAACTGATTTTTTATGTGTGATTTTCACCCACCCTCTGCAATTTTCAGGTAATGTTTTTAAATGAGTTAGAAGAAGTGCTTGATGTGATAGAACCGGCAGAATTTACCAAAATTATGGTTCCTTTATTTAAAACATTAGCTAAATGTGTTTCAAGCCCTCATTTCCAGGTATGACACCATAATATATATCTTTCATATGACCAAATTAAGTTGTTCTCAAAAGTATGCATATTCTATGAAATTTGTTTGCAAGGGTTAATGAGTTATTGCCCTTGACTTTCAGAATTTGCTTGTAAATCCTAAAGAAACAAAAGAAATGTATTTGTCAACTCAAGAATTTTAATTGCAGTATTTTTCAGCTATGATCTCCAGAGTTATTGTCCTTGACCTTATGTAAATGAGTCAAAATTTGAATGCGTCGGAGGCTGCAATTTTTTTGGTGTTGATTTTGATAATTTTTTGGATGAGTTTGGTTTGATACATTGTTATTGATAGTAAAAAATTTTTATTTCCAGGTTGCTGAAAGGGCATTATATTTCTGGAATAATGAGTATATATTAAGTTTGATTGGTGAAAATGCCTCCACTATTTTACCTCTTATGTTCCCTGCATTATATAAGAGTAAAGAACATTGGAACAAGTAAGAACATTTCTTATTCTCATGCTCTCAAATCTAGAACAGGGTTGACTTAGTGGCCCTGAAAAAACGTCCCTGATTTCAAACTGCGTGGCATTGACTGATGCAGAACAGAAGATTTGTTTTGTTACTTATGTTACCAAAAAAGTGCTAACTATTCAGCATGTACCACATTCTGGCAAAATTTGAATATTTTTTAGCAGTTTTTCTCCTTATTAGTCTTCTAGTTTTACAGTCTAGAAAACAACTTGTTATATATCAAGTGCAATCAAATATGGTTGGAATACTAGATTTTATATCCCCAAAAGAAAGCTGAAAGATCAAATTATGTGCCTTGTTATTTTTCTATGTCCGTTATTTATGTATATAGTGCATTGTTAAATATGATTATGTATATTGTTATATATTTATCTAGAACTATTCATGGATTAATATATAATGCTCTCAAGTTATTCATGGAAATGAATCAGAAACTGTTTGATGACTGTACACAACAGTACAAAGTTGAACGACAAAAGTAAGTAACTTCTGACTACTTATCTCTCTTCCTTACATACACATCTGTCGTGTTATGAACAAGAAAAAGTGCCGAAATTGTACTAACTATGTCCAATCTTCAAAAGGGAAGAAATATATGTGACAGTGACCATAAAAGTGGGTGTTATGAACAATGAAAAGTGCTGCTGAAATTGTACTATGTCAAATCTTCAAAAGGGAAGGAATATTTTA
Organism: Lottia gigantea; assembly: GCF_000327385.1. Taxonomy (NCBI): domain Eukaryota; kingdom Metazoa; phylum Mollusca; class Gastropoda; family Lottiidae; genus Lottia; species Lottia gigantea. Next base: position 199,098 of record NW_008708395.1, read on the forward strand.
AAACCTGGAAGTAAAGTGACATCATTTCTTGAATAGGTGTGGGCATGTCACGCCCTTGTGACAGTGAGCATAATAGTGGGTGGTGATTCTTTTGTAATATTTTTGGACTAAGCCATCTGAAGATGGTATATTTCAGATCCATTTCCTTGGTCTATTGGTGTAAGGGAATATCCCTATATATTTGTGTTCTCTAGAAAAAGAAGCTGAGTTGTTAAACCAAGTCTTGGCTTCTGATGTTGCTGAAGATTGACCACAACAAACATGCTTGGCCAGAATAGCATGCTAACTGTCACATATAAAGCTATAAATGAGTCTAGGTTTCCTTTTTAGAACATAATTTAAATATAAGGGCATCCTCTCACATTTGATATTTATTTTTTTACAGAGAAAAGGAAAAGAATAAGCAGAGGGAAGAAGCATGGAATAAGATAAATTCATTAGCTAAAGATAGCCCATGTATACAAAAGGTATTGAAGTATTTATTGTTTTTAGGCTCAATTGCGGACTCAACTTAAAAGTTAGCTTGCTGAAAAATAATGGGTACATTATGTGACCACTTTTGTTGAGAGGGTTAAAAAAAGTTCATGAAAGAATCTTTTTCTCCCCTCTTTCAGTTCCAACAATTTCAGTCAGCATTAGGCCATCCAATTACCAATAACTCAGTGAAGTCATTGAACACAATTAACTCAATGAATTCAAACCCTGGTCCAGAAGATGAAGGGGATGTTGTTATGAATATGGAGAAATTAGAAAGTGAAGCTAAGGAGGTTTGTACAATTATAAAAAATTCTAAGATTTGAGGCCAACATTTTTTCTGAAGTAGTCTTTTAAAGGGACAAGTGTGACATTTTGGGGGTTGATTTTAGTCTTGAAAAATTATGTCTTCAGAAGTACTAGAAATGTACAAAAATCACATAATTCCTTTAAAAATATCTCAAACTAAGAATTTTACTCAACTATTTCTATATATGTCTTTTCTATCACAGAGTACCTTAAATTGATGAGTCGTCATTTTAACATTCAAACGTGAATAATTCTGGACACATATGGATTTGAAGTCTCAAATTTCGACGGCGAGCTGTGAACACTTTTACTGATAAGCTCAGTTAAAAAATTGCAGTTTCTGAGACTAAAGTATGATTGGTCAAAAAAATGGCCTAACTGCCCCTTTAAGATATGGTGATATTATATTACCTAGTAACTATCATAAAAAGTGTTATTTCTGGCCTTAAAAACATGTTGAATCGGTATGGCCAGATTTGTCAGGCATTTTTGAACATTGCTATTCTTTCTTCTGTTTGCATGGTCAATGACTCTAAAGGGAATAGCATCAAATCTTTCTAAAATATTGAAAATTTTGAGGAAATATTTGAATGTATTTTAAGATTAATTTACCACTAAAGAAAGTGACAGTAAAATCTACTGATCAGGTATAGGATTCAACTTATAGTTTACATTTCATAGGAATTCTTCGTATTTTTGGGGGGTTATTTTTATACCAAGATGGATATGTCTCCAGCATTTTTATTCTACTATTTGGTGATCAAACCTTTTTCAATTCGGTTTACAAAATTTGTGATGTCACCATTTCAACCAATGTTTGTAAGTTACATTAAGTATTATTGACATCACAGTGATATCTTATAAAATGGAATTTCTTAATTCTGTAAACTGAATCTATTTTGCTAATGAGGAACAGCAATGCCATGCAATGGACAATGATGCACATTATGCCTGGACAGCGGTGCTATATCTGATGTGCGTCAGTTTTCTACTATCTGAACAGCTAGAAGCTTGTTCCATTTTTGAATGCTGGACACATTCCTTATCTGGTATAAAAATTGAAAATGTAGCAACTCCTTGTTTTCGTACCTGGTAAAAGAATTCCTATGAAATAAACAGTTTGACTTTTGATTTTAATTAGTTTTATTTTTAAGATTTACTAGTTGTTCTGATTAAATTTTTAGAATGTGTGACTTTATATTAATCTTTAATATTTAACGTCATCAATTGTTTTGACTACTCTGTAATAAGATTGTTAGCCAGAAGTAGGGAATATACCAATCTGATTAAGATACATGAAGGGGTTAAAATGAAATGGAAGGGTTATGACATACTTTTATGTTCTGGCTAATGTACCAAATCTTTTTCCATTTCAAATTATTAGAGATCTTCAACATACATAACCTCCCAACGCACTGTGCCTCATTTTATTGGCCCATCTGAATGGCAAGATATTTTTTCCATTTTGCGGTCTAAACATGCGTCATTTTCAGAGTTAACAACTCCTATTGGCTTAGGGTTTGGGTTACAAAGAACACACATATTTTATTGGCCCATTTGAACGACTAGATGCTTTTTTTTTTGTGCCAGCTTCTTTGACTCGCTTCATTTACAGGGTTGACAAATCTAATGTACTAAATTATTAGCCCATCTAAATGACCGGTATATGCTTTTTGTGTCAGCCCCATTAATTTGCTTAACTGACAAGCTTGAACAGTCCTAAGAAATTGTATTCGCCTAGTATTTGAGTCATATAGAACACAATATGTAGAATTGAATTGTTTCCAGTGGACTTAAAGGGATTGTAAAGAGGTTTTCTGATTTTTTATGTGTATCGGGGACACGGATAGCGTCAATTTGCACCATTCCAATTTTCAATTAGATGTCCGTGGTTCCTGCAATTCCACTAAAACTAAGTGGTGGATGACATCACTATAAGGCCCTTTTCGATTAGTGACATCATCAAACACTTAGTATTAGTGGTATTGCAGGAACCAGGATGTCTAATTGAAAATTGGAATGGTGAAAATTGATGTTATTAGTGTCCCCGATACACATAAAAAATTTAGAAAACCTCTTAACAATCCCTTTAAGTTTGGGGTTACTGTAAGAATTTGCATTATATTTAGTTGATTAAACATTAATATCATTAATAAAATCATCTTTCACTATTAACTAGTTTTGTAGATTCTAGATAATCTAAACTATTTTACAATGATTTGAAATCACAACTAATTGCTAATAATACTAGTTAGTTTCAATTCGTGGAGATTCATAATTTATATCGAACACAGATATTGATGCTTATCCATAAAGGCTTCAAATATATGTTATGAATTATATGTTGATTTGGAAGTATATCTGGATATATGTATTGTTTTATTTTGATTTTTCCAACAATTCAGAATATTAGACTAATATATTGAAGTTCGATAAATAAGATTTTATGTTTTTATCTCTTAAAAGTGATCATAAAAAATAGTGGAATATAAGCCCTTTTAGCTTATAAAACAATCCTATATTTTGGGTGGATGAAGCAAAAACATAAACATTGATTTGTACAGCTCCTACAACCACTTATTCTACTGAGAAGTACTATGACTGTTTATGCGTTGATTAGTACATGGATACATGTATCTTTGACCAACTTTCTTTGTATTAGCGTATCTAAATGTATTGTATTTGATAATATTGTATATACTTCCAGCCCATTTTGCCATCATTGTCATATTTTCATGTATTTTCTGTTTCTTTACAGTTGCAAAAGAAGAAAGGCAAAGAAAAGCCATTGTTGAGGCGGAAGTCTGAATTACCACATGACATGGGAATGATCAAGGCTTTGGATTCTCATAAACGTTCAGACGAGTTTCTGACAACTTCTTCAGAACAAAACAGTTCCAACAAATAAGCGGCTTTCAGGCCGATTTTAATGGGAGGAATATTTAACATGTTATAAATCTCTGATTTGCAACTTCATCCACAAAAATATCTTTTAACTCCCAATTACAAGTACTAGATGATTACATATTTTGGTGGAAAAAGTTGCAGATTGGTTTATATTTTATTCTAGGGCTCTATGGACGTGATATGTACATTGACCGAAATACTGACAAAATGCGTAGCCATATTTTTGTCAACGAAAATGACATTCAATTTATTTTACTCTGTAAACTGAAGGTTTCAAGTCTATTCCAATGATATATTGTAAATAGCAACTGCTTCTTATTCAAATTCTTCAGGTCACATAGCTTAATATGCTACATAATTGAACATTGTCAGCTGGATATCGGGATTTTTAATTCAGTAATATAGTATGTGTAGGTCATATACTCTAAGAGATGATTTTCCTTTTTTTTTTACTGCCATATGCATCAATATGCACAATGTTTTATTAACTTCAAAGTTGGTTCTTTTTAATTCTGTCCACTACTCCACAATTTATAATTGCATGTAAGGACTCTGAGGGATCTTTCACACTACAAGCTGAGCCGAGCTGAGCAGAGAAAAGTGCTAAGTGGCAGCATTAGTGTCTAATAAGTTTCCGATGTACAGATGCTAAGCTGCTTACACAGAAAGTGGAGTGGACACAGAGCGACACACTTTAGAAATTTGGCTTTTCTTATCGCTTGCAGCTTGTGGTGTCCATTATTGAATTAGCATTGCTGTCAAGCAATTTGAAATTCACGAAATCCTCCATAGTGAATGATTGATTTAAGGTCACCCTGCTCTGCTGTTCTCTGCTCTTCTCTGCGACACCCTGCTCTGCCTGTAACGTGAGTGAACCCTTACTTGTACAGGCACATTTCATATTCAGTTAGCAAATGTATAATGACATTTTTTTGTTTTTTGATTATATGTTTATGGCATGCCTCATATAAATTTTCTTTGACAACATGCTTGGACAACTATAGGCTAAAAGGCTGCTTTTTATACATAAAGGCATACTAATATTTATTAAGGCACTAAGAACAAGTCACAGATATTTGGTTAAACACTATCCCTTATTTATATACCAATGCATTACAATTCCAATTTAAATTCCGGAGAATCTGAAATTTTTGAAAATGCTTGCAAATGCTGTTCAATTATATATTTTAGACAGTATGTAAACATAACGTGTGCCTGTTATGAAAACTAATTTTTCTTACTTCTTTTTTGTCTGCAAAGTTACCCTTGAAGTATATATATATATTATGTTCATGTATTGTAAGTTAAGTACTGTGTTTTATGTTTTGGTTGCATTTTAAGTAAATAGAAATATATTTCAACATTCCCGCCAAGCCTAGCTGAAAGCAATAACTGTATAGCATAGCAGATATCAGAATTGGTGGTTAAAATTCTGAAATAACCTATGAGCCTTTATTGCTTAAAATCTTACAAGTAACCAGAGCTGTTTGATATCTGAGAAGGCGACTCCAAAATTGTTCTTCCTTTGAAAAAATATTGCCTGATACTTGGAATTTTCTGTTCTCATGCGCTTTTTAATTAGAGGAGGGAATTGCTTAGTGATATCATTCTGCTTTCATATTGTGACTTAGGTTTTATAATGCACTAATTTGTTAAGATAGGCCTACACTCCTTATTAATCCCTGCTTCCATTTATTTGTTAGTGTTATGCCTTGAACATTTTGTTAATCTGTTGGACCAAATTGATAGCAGATGAAATCTAAAAATTGTAGGGTTTGTTTCTTCTTGAATTTTGTCCTCTTCTGGGGAAAAGAGATCGAAATATTACAAAAAAAAACTGTTGAGTTAAATATTCTAGAACTATAAACAACACAGAATTTAAATTTATTGCATGTTAGGCATCTTTTTTTCAAAAAAGAATATTGAAAGAAGCTTTTAAAATCTAATATACAAATTGGTACATAGAGGAATATTTCTTACTGAAGAGAGGAACATCTGATAGTTTAAACACTGACCTATGTATTCTTCAAAATTAGATACTAGATATTTATGATATATTTATTCAATTTATATTTTTAGGAATAGCAATTTGGACTATTACACTTTTAGCCAATTTCTCATAGCTTATATTTATAAAGGGACCACATTGCCAAATTGATATGAAAGACCCAGTGAACATTAACTTTTGTTATAAGGAGCCTTGTATATAATGTGAACGTTATTTTAATTTCAAAGTGATATTGTCAGACTTACGCTGCAGGCTCACAAACAGTCTTTGGCGCCGATTTTTGTCACTGACCCAAATCTAGAGGAAAATCTCTTTTTGTGTCTGCTCTTCCAAGACACGATTATCAATTGTTTTAGCATCTACTAGACAGAGCTTGTGTTCATCCAATCAGAGTTTTAGTCTACTCTTGAACCTGCAGCCGTTTGGTTAAATTCTTGAGAAGACTAGTAGACGACAAAAATCTTCAACCAAGACTGTTGGTGTTCCCGCACACTAACGACCCAATATTATTATGTATTTTTAACATTATTTTCATGAACATGATTTTTAAATGGAAGATTGATGGAAAATTTTAATTGAGAAAAATTCAACGTACTTGTCTTTTATGGTATATATATAGTCAAAAAAAAAATATGAGGTTTACTTATTTGTAGAAACTTTAAGCATGGTAAAAAATATGAATTTATCTTGTAATATTAGTACATTTTGTTATTTCTGTATATAATTGTATTATATAAAAAAAAATCAGTTATTTGTTTGACACACGTTATATTTGTTTACTACAAACCCTGAACAAAGAGCTTACTTAAAGGGATTGTAATTAGGTTTTATAAACTTTTATGTCTATCTTGAACACTGTAAGCATCTATTAGCACCATTCCACTTCTAAATCTAAGTGTTTGATGACGTCACTATCGCAAAATCTGCTTATATTATATATGAGTCTCTGTGTGATAGTGACGTCATGCAAAGCAAAGTTTTAGTGGAATTGCAGGAACCAGATGTTTAATTGAAATGGTGCAAGTCGATGCTAACGGTGTCCCAGATAAACATAATTTAAAAACCTCTTTACAATTCCTTTCAAGAGAGTTTCTAAGAAGTGTTCTAGCCTTATGATATCACATGATCATTAGTGACAGTGATATCACATCATTATTAGTTAATGGGGTAATGAAGACAAAGGGGATAAACCAGCATTGAAGAAAAGAGTTAAAAACATAAAAAGTAACAGTTTATTGTGACCACCACTTCCGATCTAACATTCAATAATCAACATTCAATAACAAACATTTATATTGCACTTTTCAGAAATTTAATTTTAGTTGACATCAAATTTCTCCCACTTAATCCAAAAGCCAATGCAGCAAAACTGAACCAAATTATTGTTCAACCTTTTTTCAAAATCCAATATAAGCCAGAATAAGCAAAGCTGATTTTACTTCAGAAACATGATATATTTTTCGTAGGGGAGCAGGGATTACTCTTACATTTTTATGTCAAAAACCTAATGCCATCAACAAACAATACATAAATATTCTTGAATTCATTTACATATATTTACATGAATCAAAAAAAAAATATTCAAAAAGACTGATTTTCTTTGAATTTAAATTCACTATCACCTTCTATTTCTTCTTTTTAAGACTCTGAAGTATAAAATTAAATTTATAAAATCATAATCATGACATCACATAATCTTAGGGATAACCAAGACAAAGCTATAAATAGTGGCAGTCTGGATATCACATAATCATTAGTGACAGTGTGATATCATATGATCATTAGTTACATGATATCACATGATCATTAGTTAACATGATATCACAAGATCATTAGTTAAAGTCATATATGATCATTGGTGAAATTGATATCACATGATCATTAGTTAACATGATATCACATAATCATTAGTTAACATGATATCACATAATCATTAGTTAACATGATATCACATGACCATTAGTAAAATTGATATCACATGATCATTAGTTAAAGTGATATCACATGTTCATTAGTTAAAGTGATATCACATGATCATTAGTTAAAGTGATATCACATGATCATTAGTTAAAGTGATATCACATGATCATTAGTTAAAGTGATATCACATGATCATTAGTTAAAGTGATATCACATGATTAGTAGTTAAAGTGATATCACATGATCATTAGTTAACATGATATTACATGATCATTAGTAAAATTGATATCACATGATCATTAGTGAAATGGATATCACATGATCATTAGTTAAAGTGATATCACATGATTATTAGTTAAAGTGATATCACATGATCATAAGTGAAAGTGATAAAGTTATATCACATGATATTTAGTCTAAGTGATATAACAGGATCATTAGTTAAAGGATCATTAGTTAATCACATGATCACTAGTGACAGTGATATCACATGATCATTAGTTACATACTATCACATGATTATTGGTTACAGTGTTATCAGATGATTTTTAGTTAAAGTGATATCACATGATCATTAGTTAAAGGATCATTAGTTAAAGTGATATCACATGATCACTAGTGACAGTGGTATCACATGATCATTAGTTACATGATATCACATGATCATTAGTTACAGTGATATCAGATGATCATTACTTAAAGTGATATCAGATGATCATTAGTTTAAGTGATATCACATGATCATCAAATAAAGTGATATCACGGGAACGTTGGTTAAAATGATATCACAGGATCATTAGTTAAAGGATCATTACTTAAAGTGATGTCACATGATAATTACTTAAAGTGATATCAGATGATCATTAGTTTAAGTGATATCACATGATCATTAAATAAAGTGATATCACGGGAACGTTGGTTAAAATGATATCACAGGATCATTAGTTAAAGGATCATTACTTAAAGTGATTTCACATGATCATTAGGTAAAGTGATATCACATGATTATTAGTTACAGGGATATCACATGATCATTAGTTAAAAGATTATTACTTAAAGTGATATCACATGATAATTAGTTACAGCGATATCACATTGTCATTAGTGACAGTGATATCACGTGATCATTAGTTAAAGTGATATCACATGATCATTAGTTAAAGTGATTTCTCATGATCATTAGTTAAAGTGCTATCACATGATTTTTAGTTAAATTGATATCACATGATTTTTAGTTAAAGTGATATCACATGATCATTAGTTAAAGTGATTTCTCATGATCATTAGTTAAAGCGATATCACATGATCATTAGTTAAATGATCATTAGTTCACAGGATCATTAGTTCACAGGGTCATTAGTTAAAGGATCATTAGTTCACATGATCATTAGTTAAAGTGATATCACATGATCATTTGTGACAGTGATGCCACATGATCATCAGTTAAAGTGATATCACATGATAATTAGTTAAAGTAATATCACATTGGCATTAGTGACAGTGATATCACATGATCATTAGTTAAAGTGATATCACATGATTATTAGCGACTGTGATATCACATGATAATTAGTTAAAGTAATATCACATTATCATTAGTGACAGTGATATCACATGATCATTAGGTAATGTGATATCACATGATCATTAGCGATAGTGATATCACTGGATCATTAGTTAAAGTGATATCACATAATCATTAGTTTAAGTGATATCATAGGATCATTAGTGACAGTAATATTACATTGTCATTAGCGACAGTGATATCAGATGACCTTTAGCTATAGTGATATCACAGGATCATTAGTTAACGAGATATCACATGATAATTTATTACAGTGATATCACATAGTCATTAATTAAAGTGATATCACATGGTCATAAGTTACAGTGATATCACAGGATCATTAGTTACAAAGATATCACATGGTAATAAGTGACTGTGACATCACATGATCATTATGTACAGTGATATCAAATGATATTAGTTACAGTGATATCATATGATCATTGGTTGCAGTGATATCAAATGATTATTAGTTACAGTAATATAACATAATCATGGGTTATAGTGATGCCACATAGCCCTTAGTTATATGATGCAAGGAAAAAATGGTTAACCCATTAAAACATACCTTGCTTTTACCATGCAGCTGCAGTTTTTGTTCATCGATTTCATCTTTTTGCTGTGCTAATTTTTCATTCATACCAGCTAAATGTTCACTCATCATACTTAACTGATTTTCATAGCTTTTAGTTGTTGTTTGATGTTCATCCTAACAAATGTATAAAATGCATTATGATTGCAATGGTCATAATATATCACATAAATATAAGTTTTAGCAACGATATTACATAATCAGAACTGTGATATCACATAATCAGTAGTTTATAGCCATGATATTACATAATAATTAGTTCATAGTTAACATAATTACTCATAAGACAAGATCAGAAGAAATAACTGGTTTGTAAAAGACTTCAAATGTATTTTTTAACAGTTTCATACTAGAACCAGCACTGGAATTAAAACTTATTTGGTGGCCATATTTACAATATATTCACCTTTAATTGAGCAAGAGACTGGCTCGCTACTTTTAATTCATCCTCTGCAGAGTTTTTCTGTTTCTCAGCAAGTTGAAGTTGTTTATGTAGTGCTCGAACCTACAATACAGAATAAAAGAACTTGTGTATTACAGATTAGGATTGTTTGCCACAAATTGTTTCCTTTTTCTGGCTTACATTAGTTTCAAAAAGTCTCCAAAGTTAGTCTTAAATTGTACACACTTTTTGTGTGTTGTGAGTTTGTGTGCACACTTATGTGACTAGCAATAAGCAATAAAGCGGGCAACAATGCTCCTTTTGGTTTCAGATTTCTAATGAAGGAGCACTGTAAATCTTCTCAAATTGAAATTACAAATTCATCAAATCAATAAACTAGTATATATTATAATGAACAAAAACTAGAAAAATAAGTTTTTGCGACATATAAAAATTAAAAATCTCACCTCAGAATGAAAGCTAACACATTTACTATCAGTATGTTGTAATTGTAGTGTTAGCTGATTTAATCTAGATGTATAGTGACTTTTTATCAACTCTTCTCTAGTTCCAACATCACTTTCATTAATACCAGTAGTTTCTAATTTACACATCTATAATAATCATCGAAATAATACTAGTAGTCAGTCTAATTTACACATCTATAATAATCAAAATAATACTATAGTTTCTAATTTACACATCTATAATAATCAAAATAATACTATAGTTTCTAATTTACACATCTATAATAATCAAAATAATACTATAGTTTCTAATTTACACATCTATAATAATCAAAATAATACTATAGTTTCTAATTTACACATCTATAATAATTAAAATAATACTATAGTTTCTAATTTACACATCTATAATAATCAAAATAATACTATAGTTTCTAATTTACACATCTATAATAATCAGAATAATACTATAGTTTCTAATTTACACATCTATAATAATCAAAATAATACTATAGTTTCTAATTTACACATCTATAATAATTAAAATAATACTATAGTTTCTAATTTACACATCTATAATAATCAAAATAATACTATAGTTTCTAATTTACACATCTATAATAATCAAAATAATACTATAGTTTCTAATTTACACATCTATAATAATTAAAATAATACTATAGTTTCTAATTTACACATCTATAATAATTAAAATAATACTATAGTTTCTAATTTACACATCTATAATAATTAAAATAATACTATAGTTTCTAATTTACACATCTATAATAATCAAAATAATACTATAGTTTCTAATTTACACATCTATAATAATTAAAATAATACTATAGTTTCTAATTTACACATCTATAATAATTAAAATAATACTATAGTTTCTAATTTACACATCTATAATAATCAAAATAATACTATAGTTCTCTTTGGCATGACATAAATATTTATCATGTTATGACACAAAAAACTAATACATACCAAACTTTCCTCTGCTGTTATACTATCTAATGAGCCTCTATTACTAGGTCTGTCTGTCTTTAAGTTTTCTACTGCTGGGTTGTCCACAGATACACTGCCTTTCTTCAATGAGCCGATTTCTTTTTCAAGATTTTTACGTTTCTATAATAAAAATGTATTGTATTCTTAAATTTCAATGACTGTATTGTCTATTAATCTACTTTATACTCAAGAAAAGACAAGTCATTTTTACTTTCAATTGTTGATAATTTTGGACACACATGGATTTGAAAACTCAAAATTTAACGGTTATTTGTGAATTGTGAATTGAGATTCTAAAATGAAAATATACTTACATGCATTTCATTTTCATATTTGATTTTCAATAATTGTAACTCTAACATATAATGTTCTTTTTCTTGTTCTAATACAGTCAAATTTTTTTGGAATTTTTCCACCTGTTTGGCTAAACCTTCTTTATTTTCTGCTGAACTTATCAATATCTTTCTATTCTCTAAAGCTACACTGTAGGGCACTGATTTAGGGCAAGGCTGAAAAGACAATTTTGTGATTGATTTTGTGAGTGGAATGTCTAAAAGTGGAGTCTAATGTCCTACTTTTGCACATCTGATGTGTCTAATGAAAATGGGCATTTACAATGCATTTACAGTGCAGTAGGGGAACTTTTACCAAGGCAACATCATAAGTTTTATAATTCTATTTTCCAAGGTGGTGCTTGATTGGAGAGTTCTGAACAGGTCCGGTCAGTTCAAATTCTGCCCTCAATCGAATGCCATGGAAGCGGAATATGTCACTTTCAAAATTTTCCATTTTTTTCCTTCTCCACCATTTTGAATTCTGTCTATTTTTTTGGCACACTTGACACACGTTCTGAACTCTGTTCCAACTTGTTTTATTGACTGTCTAATTGATTTCATGAATCCCAAATGTGCAGAAGTCACCAATCAAGCAACCCTCTACTGTCAAGGTATCTTTAACATGCACTAACAGCCTGTAGCACAGATGACCTCTGTTTACTGTCTTATCCAAGACACTCAGAAAGATATGGATAAAATATAAGGATTAAAAGGATATGGCAAACCTACCATTGTCAATGATGTTAAATAATCTTCTGTTCTCATTTTATAGTTTCCAACAATAGGATTAACTGTATTACCATTCTCTGTATTTTCTCTCTTGTTAATCTCGTTAAAAAACTCTAAATTATTACTCATAAAGGTAGCAATCTGAAATAGAGACACTTTTTGACTCAAAATGGCAGACGATGAAAAAAATCTTGGCCGCAATCTCAACAATTGAATGTGGCATGACAATCATAAAGACAGATGTAACAGGTGTTTAAGATTTTTAGACCCAAAAACTTTTTCTCCAAAAATGAAGTCCGATAAATCCAGATTTTTAAGAAATACAGTAATTTGATTGGATAATTTAAAATCACTTTTTAGTGTTTGTCCAATCAGATGACCATAAAACTAAAATCATCAATACACGAGCTTCCTAGAGTGGATATAACTATCTGTGCCAATAGATCTTATTCGCGAGTAGGTCATATTGAATCAAGAACAAGGCCCATAACGCAAACAAACAAAGGTAATGTTGTGTCACTGCAGTAAAATGCCATGTCTTTAAAGCTTCCTTCTCCAGTCCTAGTAACTCAAAACTTATCATATTTTACATCATTAAAATCGGAGTTGATTTACTTATTCAATTGATTCTTTCAGATAAGGTTTACCATCACACATTTCTGAGAAGGGGCAGTTTTTAGCCGATTTTCTTACTGTTTAGTGAGTGTTTAATGACGTCAAATTGGCTATCAATTCATATGATATCATCTTAATGGATGATAACTTACTTTATTACTACTAGTTACAAGCGATATTAAAGAAGATACAATACATTCATCCGTTGTTTTTAGTTTCTGTGTAGCTGTTGGTAGTTGATGCTCCAGTGAAACTTTAGCATTGTAAACTTTTGAAAGCTCTAAAAAAATTGAGAGAATAATATTCAAACTTTTATAAAGTCATTTAAACCTTAATCTTCTGAATATTGAGGTGCATTACTAAAACTTCAAAATACACAGGTATTCTGATTGCCTGTTTTACTACGGTCAACTTCATATTTGGCTAGTCTTTTGCTGTTTAGGAATGAATTGACCAATGGAATGTCATCCTGCTTAAGGCTTACTTGTATTAGGTATACTTGTAGGATTCGTGCCCCTGAAACAGGCTTTTAGTCTAAGCATTCATTTTTAATATTTGTGACTTGATATAAGGAAGTTAACCAAATTTATTTCTGTTATGTTCGATAAATTTATAGCAACTTCATAATTACGTTTGATTGTTTCTTGAAATTCTGTAGTGGAACTAACTAATCCTTCAAATAAGTTTAAATTATCGCTGGATACATTTTTACCTATAACATAAAAAATAATGAAACTATCTTAAACTTCATGGTCGATTCAAGGTTGTTGGGGAAAGGGAGGTGTTGGGTTTACATTTTACTTCTCTGCTCCAGTTTGGGCCACTGAAGATGTAGTGTGCAATGAGGGAAACTTTTCTCAGGAGAGCAATATTCACTTCTGTCTCAAGGGTGAACTATAAAGCTAAGTACCAATACTAATGCTCTTTTTGGATTTTCAACTGTCCGAATGTCTTTTAAAGTGCACGACCTGTAACACAACAGTTTTTACACTGAATGACAAGGCAATTTAGTCATTAACTGGCCCTTTAACCTTTATCAATGATGAAGGCAAGGATTATGGTTTTTTGAAATACCAAGTCTATCAAGGACACTGAGAGCTTGATCTGCACCATTCCAATTTTCAGTCAGACGTCTTGCTCTTGTTGTTCTTGCAATACAGTAAAACTAAACATTAGGTGTCCTAATACCATGGTTGCCTATAGTTTGCGAATATAGTGGCCAAGAGTTTTCGAACGCAACTCACAATGTAAACCTTATGACCGCTATTTTAAATTGTAACCATACACAACTCTGGTGATCGCTATGGTGTGAGGGCCACCTAAAATTGAAAGAAATACTTACTTTTGTTACCTAATATAGCTACATATTGATCTAGTTGGTTAAATACTTTATTTAATTTTTCAAAAGATTTATATAATTCCATATTTTTATTAGATAAAACAGAGGGACACGATGATACAGCACATTCTTCTTCGATACTGAAAAAATCCAACAACAGCTTTAATATAAGTGTACAAAAAATTACCGTATTATTGTCAATATACAGCACGTGTAAAATGAGTACCTTATCTTACCCTAATCTAGAAAAACTGTTACTGTAAATAATGAGCAATTTTTTAGGGTTAAGGGGTAAATTTCTTGCTTATCTGACTTAAGATAGGACTGGGCGATATTGGTTCAAGTTTATATCACGATATCAAAAATTAATATCTCATGATATGGGTATATATCATGATATTTCTTAAGTATGATTTGACTGGTTATTGATACAAAATGTTGTTGTTTTTCTATGTAAAAATTTTAAATTTAAGAAAAAACTGTCTTACCTAGACAGTTGATAAGGTAGTAGGTCATTGTTATAGACAACAAATTTATGGAAGTTTTCACAAAAAAATTGTAGTTCTTTACCATTTATCTGAATAACCAAAAATAAAACATGTAATATAAAGAATATTCTATTTCAAATATTACTGGGTAAAACTCAAATCTCCTGTCAGGTTCATCTACCACCATAATATTAGAATTAAATCTCAAGAAAATCTCAAATTCATATTCAGAAAAGGGCAAAATGTAGCTAATATTTGATTTCATCAGCTTGTAAAGCCTAAAACAAGTCTGGTACATCTCAAAACCACACATCTAGTAACAAGAACATCATGATGTAAATTGAATGTAACAGCCTCATCAGGATAGATAATTTTGAAATGGCAGCACAATTCTGATTCTATTGAACTCATCAAAGAGAAATCCATATAGCTGATTTCAAAATTGTCTCCATTGATTGGCCATCTAATAATATCGAAATGGCAGCACAATTCTGATTCTATTGAACTCATCAAAGAGAAATTCATCTAGCCGATGTAAGAATTGTCTCCATTGATTGGCCATCTTATAATATCAAAATGGCAGCACAATTCTGATTCTATTGAACTCATCAAAGGGAAATCCATCTAGCTGATGTAAGAATTGTCTCCATTGATTGGCCATCTAATAATATCGAAATGGCAGCACAATTCTGATTCTATTGAACTCATCAAAGAGAAATTCATCTAGCCGATGTAAGAATTGTCTCCATTGATTGGCCATCTAATAATATCGAAATGGCAGCACAATTCTGATTCTATTGAACTCATCAAAGGGAAATTCATCTAGCTGATGTAAGAATTGTCTCCATTGATTGGCCATCTAATAATATCAAAATGGCATCACAATTCTGATTCTATTGAACTCATCAAAGGGAAATTCATCTAGCTGATGTAAGAATTGTCTCCATTGATTGGCCATCTAATAATATCGAAATGGCATCACAATTCTGATTCTACTGAACTCATCAAAGAGAAATTCATCTAGCCGATGTAAGAATTGTCTCCATTGATTGGCCATCTTATAATATCAAAATGGCATCACAATTCTGATTCTATTTAACTCATCAAAGGGAAATTCATCTAGCCGATGTAAGAATTGTCTCCATTGATTGGCCATCTAATAATATCAAAATGGCAGCACAATTCTGATTCTATTGAACTCATCAAAGGGAAATCCATCTAGCTGATGTAAGAATTGTCTCCATTGATTGGCCATCTTATAATATCAAAATGGCATCACAATTCTGATTCTATTGAACTCATCAAAGGGAAATTCATCTAGCCGATGTAAGAATTGTCTCCATTGATTGGCCATCTAATAATATCAAAATGGCAGCACAATTCTAATTCTATTGAACTCATCAAAGAGAAATCCATATAGCTGATTTCAGATTCGTCTCCATTGTTGTCAATCAAAATTACCCAGTAAAAAATAAACTTACAGTGGAAGTAATTTGGGAGTCATCTTTTAATGCATCACCAAATGTTTTTAATGATTGTTCAACTGGTCTTAAATAAGTTAAATTACCATGTAATAATTTACAATACTGAAATAGAAATATAATGAAATGAATGGAGTTTTACGTCCTATTGAAATTAGAGAAACAACTGTGAAAAATTTTTTTATCCCTGATTGATTTATAAAGGGTTCATGAGCCTATCTAACTGGAAACCCTTGATCCACAAGACTGATACTCTTTAAAACAATATCTAATTGGATGATGACTTAGTCTCCAAATAAATTCAGTAATACAAAATATCACGCAATAACAATGGTCCCACTTCAAAGCTCAGAATCAAATTTTTTCTGTCGTTCCACAGATATTAGTTAGAAAATTTAAATTTCATGCCATTTGTCTTAGAATGTATTCGGGTCCATAGACATATAAGGTGTGGTTCATTAAGAATAGAAAATCTTTCTTTGTTGAATGACCATTTGGGAGCACAGAATCTAAAACATAGAAACTACCCTTTTTGTGATGTTGGGGAAAAAAAAGCCAAATTCACAGTCCACAGGGTGTGTTCCCTTCAATTATTGACTAAGAGTACTTACAGCTATATTAGTAGCGCTCATAGTTTCACTAATTCCATCTATAGGATAAATCTTGGATCTCTGTTCACTATATGTGTAAAAATTGGAGAAACTTTGCACTAACTCACTAACATAAGCACAAGCCTGATTCACCAGCTCAGTTGAATGTAAAATATATTGTCTATCATATACAGGAACATTTAAATTATTGATTTCACTATTGGCTGAAAAAAAGGATATAACAAGTCCTGAACAGAAATGCTATGAAGTGTTCAATGAAGGAAATTTTACCAGGACAGTGGCATTAGCCTATTCTTTATCGATTTATAATTTTCCGGAATGTTTAATGTGGAAGACCTATAACACAGAGGGCTTCAGAATATTGTTCCCTCCGACCTGCATGGTTGACTGGAGGAAATCCGTTGAAATATCTGAAGGTATTTTGAGGAACCCTGCCAGGATTGAACCCTGGACCTTCAGCAATCATTTAATTAAAACAACTCTTAAAAAAACATTTTAGAATTTAAATTTTTAAAATACTGCAAGAAAAGACTTAAGACCTCCCAAGGAACTATTGTGACTGATTACAAGCAATACCAAGGAGTGTGTAATGAGGAAAATTTCAGCAAATTCAGTATCTTATTCACAAAGAAACAAGTCCAAGTCATTCTTATTGGGAAAATTATTTCGATAAGAAATCTGCAGCACCAGATCACGTCACATGATGATAAAATCGGTGTAACTTACCAGTATCTATAAAAGGTAGCTTTTGTGTGACTAGTTTTTGAACTGATTCTAATCTGCCACTTAAATCAGTCTGTACAGATTTTAACTTGATTTCACTGAAATATATAAACAATCATGTATGAAAATGATTCAAATTATCAAAATAATGAACAATATTTTGTGAAGGGCTACAATTCAACATCTAATTTTTTATAAATGTTTAATCTCTTTTGCATGGGATTTAAACTTCCCATCCAATATTTCACTAATTTTGAGCTAAATATTTAGTTCTAAAAAGTTGTCTTTACAAGACTTTCATAATCCATCATCAAAATTTACAAATTCTTTAAAAATCCATCAACCTATTTATATAATATTCAATAATTCCCATCTTCCATCTTTCGTGATAAACAACATCGATTTAAAATGGACAAGGATTTTGTACAAAGTGTTTACAGCATTTACAATTGTCAGACATCTGATATACGCCTTGAACTGACAAGACTTGCTTAAGACAGCGTTCTAAAAAATCAATAGATATCTGTCAATGTATCAATAAATCTTTTTCCATCGCTGGCCATAGACTCCCAGGTTAAATTGACGTTGTTTATCCCAAAGAGAAAGAATTGAATCAGTGTGTTGCGCATGCAAACACATAATACCGCATTGGCTTATTAAATACTTTTCAATCAGTTAAAGCCCATCAAATATTTGGACTTGATCATTACACCTTTAAAGGAAAAAGGAATAAATTTATGCATAATACTCACGCCACTTCAGCTCTCATTTTAAACTGTTTTACATCAGAATCTTGACCAAGTAGCTTCCCCTAAACAAGACAAAAGTAACCGTAAAGATGTTTTTGTGATTCTTTTTAGCACAATTTCAATTGTTCAGGTCAATTCGAACAGTGCCCCCAGTAAGCATTAAAACGTTACAAAAAATCTCTTTACAATCCCTTTAATATACTGAGTGAAAAAATGATCTATATTGGAATCTCTTCTCAAATAACTAACTGAGCATGATATGAACTTTTAAATAGATACAAATATGGTGTGCAACACATGCCATTTTCTGTTTTGCTTAGCAATTTTCTTTGCAAGGCTGCAAATGAAACGAAAATAAAAAGGAATAGACTTTTATGTCCTACTTTTCTGCACCATGTGGGCTAATGAAGACAGGCAACGACATGCAGGTAGCAATGAGAGAAATTTTGCTCAGACAGCAACATTAGACTGATCTTTTTCCATTTCCAACTGTCAAGACATCTTTAACGTGCACAGCCTGTGGCAAACAGGGCCTTGGTTTATTGTCCCATCCGATCAACTAGACACTTTTTACGTTTCAACCACTATTACATCACAGATATGGGGAAACCGGGTTGAAATATCTGAAGGCATTATCTCAACCTCTGCCAGGATTTAAGCCTCAACCTTTAGGTTAGCCAGTTAGCAAAGGCTACAGGATTTACAATATACATATATTTCAATTCACTTTCCATGCATTTAAGCTACATAATTATAAGCCTATGTATGTTGTATTCATATTTGACACTGACACTAACCTCCAACAATGCTTTTTCTTCTAATAAATTGTCTATTTGTGTTTTACTTTGTTGTTTAGTAGCATTCAGCACCTCATTATATTGACTATGTTCTAATTCCACATTTCTTAAACTTTCTTCTAATTTCTGCACTTTTTCTTCATAGATTGTGGAAGATTCATTCACCTTGAAGATAGAAATATGCTTGGTTATAACTTTAGAGGGTGGAGGAATGTAGCTTGGCTGATTAAAGTGCTTAAAATCTTTTGATGATGTCAGAATTTGGTACCGTAGTGTTAACGGTCGAACATTCTGAGAACAGTTCTTATGAATGCCTCTTGACCCCTTGACATGTTCTACAGTTTCTGTGACCAGACGAATTTGCCTTCATCCGAGTTATAAGAACGTCTAAAATTAACTCTTTTATGAAGAGTACAATATATCATTTACACTATTGTTATAGAACTGTTCTCGGAACGCTTGAAATTGTAGTAGTGTAAATGGTTAAAAATTTGTAATTTTATTGTGTCTAGACCAAGAACGGAAAACTTTGTAGCCTTCTGATGTAAATGGCACCAAAACTTTTAAGGAACAGAGCATTTGATTGGTTAAGCAATATGAATGAATCATTCTAGAATTTATATTGAAGCATTTAATTGGCTGAACATTGTATAACGCAGAAAAGTCTGTACAACAAATTCGTTGGTAATATGCATAAAACATGGTAACTTTACCTGTTTATGGAGCCTGGCATTCTCTTCAATTTTATTTTGTAATTCTTCATTAAAAATACCAGCTTCTCTTCTGGATGATTCACCATTAGGAACATCATTTACTTTATTCTAAAAACATTGAAGAAAAACTCAATGAATGCAGTTACATTAAAGCAAGGAAACTGAGCTTAATATTCAAGCATCATCCTTCATATATCCTTATGGTACATAGGGCCAGTAATATGAATACATTAATGTCAATTGCATTTATGTAATTTGGGGCCACATTTCATTATGAGCATCCAAAACCTAAGAAATCTCTAGTTTCTTTTGATTTTTGTAATTTGAGAAAAACTTGTCCACATTCTTTTGTTTTTGTAATTTGAGAAAGACTTGACCACATTATCACATGACAATTCATGGAATAAGCTTATTATCAGGCTGGATGAGAGAAACACATATATTGCAAAATCGGCCATATGCTTATATTTACAGATTTCAATCGCTCACGTCAACTTGCAGATTTAATTCTAGTAAGAAAAGTAGAACACAAGTAACTGACGGCTGCTGCAATCTTTCAGTACAGTACTCATCAGAGTTTCCTAATGCAGCCATTTGATCCCCGATGGAAAAATTCAATCGCTCTCAGATTCAAGGCCCCCAGTCAACCCCTTTATACTTATAGAAACTAAAGTTAGAATGGTGCCAAAAGGTGAAAGAAAGTGTCTTTTGTATCCTTTGCATGTAATTGGAAAGCTCTTAGAATAAAATAGAACCAAACTTACTTTATGTTTTTTCTTGTTGCTTTCTGCAGTTTCTAATTCTTCTTGCAATAATAACACACGTTTTGATAATTGTTGATTGCGAAAGGACAAACTGTCGGTTTCAGATTCATATTTTCTGACACTTTGTTCTTTTTCTTTTAAAAGGTCCTAGGATAGAGACATGATAATATTAACATTTTCTTTGTCAAATACTGTACATTTTTGATCATGTATGATATATGATGCAAACACAAGTTTAAAGATGGGTTCCTTTATTTTCATTTATGAAAAAATACCAGTTTGTCTCACATGTCCATAATTAATTCATTGAGAATTACCAGTCAGAATTCCAATGAGTGACCGATCAAGAAAGGTCAAAAAGTCTTTTTTCGTTTATCCAGACTGTACATACATGGACATTTATGATTGGTTAAAACTCTTAATTATATGCAATAAGAACAAAATGATATGATTAAGAATACATGATAATTCTTAAGAAACACCAATTAATCAAATATTTTGCTTAATTCAACAGACACCCATCTTTAAGATACAAAATATTCCAGAAAGGTTACTGCCAAGAGGACCAGCTGGTAAATAGGATCCTTCTTATCCTTGTAAAATATATTTGTTTCTTTTCTTTCTTTTACACATGAAAGTTTAAGTGAAAGCATAGAATACAACGACAAGAATGACACCTCAATATCATCAACATACCTTTAAAGCAGTCTTTTCTTCTTGTTCATCTAAAAAGGCTTTCTTCAAAACTGGAATTTGAGCTTTCAACTGAAATATCAGACAGCTATAATGTAGAAAGCAATAAAAAAAAATCTTGAAGGGGATGCAACAAGAAAAGTAAATGCTCTTAGTTCCAATGATCATAAGAAGTCCTGCTTTTTAATCTGATTTTCCCTGACATCCATGATACTTGCTGACAGGACAGACATTTCTTCCATTTCATCGTTCCAATTTGACTTTTACAGATAAAAACATACATGTTTTCACACTTAACGAAAATTGAGAAGAGTTTCCAAGACGCTATGTAATAGCTGACAAGAGTTGTGTCCCTTATGTACCATTTATCAACAGGGATGGTGCTGCGCTTATAGTACAGTAACTTATACAAAATTTTACACCAGATATTGCAAAATGACATTCCTTAAACGACAGAGATTTCTATATTAGTGAAAGAATATGAAAGAAATTGACTTATTATATTAGCATAATGGTATACCTTCCAAGTGATTGTATATATCCCCTAACACACTACAAGTCAGAATCGGTTTGGCAATAGTCAAAAGTCAAATATGTAGACAGTAGTAGTACTACTGTCTACTTCTATGGTATTATGGTAGCGTTGGTACCTTATCTCCACTTTGTAATCGCTCAAATTTGCACATATTCACACCTAATGTTTAAGCTTATTTATCGCAAACTTTAACATTGGCAAGTAGTGCATATTATGAAATTCCTACGCATTAACCTAAATGCCATCATTGATTTGATTAGCTGTTTCAGGCCATCATCGATTTGATTGGCTGTCATGAATTGTCGCAGACTTTTGTGACTAATGCAGGACTGTGAATACTATTCAGAATAGGCCTACAGAGTAAAAAAAACACAGTTCATTGCTGGACTAACTCCCCAACCAGGCATAAGTATAGGATAACCCTGTTAACCATTGATATTTTACTAAACTGCATAAACATTCAAATTTTCGAATTTTTGGACATCAGTAAAATTGTGGGCGTGTCAGATTGTAATAAAAGGTATCTTGACACTAGACACCCATTATTTACAAACTACAAAGAAGGGAACTGTCAATCACAATGGCTACATTTTCTTCAAAATATCAAGGCAGACATCTTCAACACTGTGTTTACCTTTGCGTATTCTGTGGCAAGTTTCTGATATTTTGCTTGAACATCAGCCATCACTGTCTCATATCATACTCTGCCATTAATCGCAAAACAAATCATGAAATAAATCCACCATTAAGATCTAAAACGACCTTCACCTTTCGCTGTACTACATTCGTATAAAGCTATTTAATTGGGAATCACAAGAAAAGGCTGCGTATTCGAATCGCCAAATAATAAGCGTAATCACTAATGAAGTAGTTGCCAAGATTAAATTATGGATTATATCATTTTTTATAAAATAATAACTTAATAATCGTAAATATCAAATTCTAGTCCATAGTCCGAAAGGGGTGTCAGGATAGCTTGGCTGTTTAAGTTTCTGAAAAATTTTATCGTTTTATAAAAAAGCGGCCTAGGCCTAGGCCTAATATCTTAAAATAATATAGGCCTCCGCATATTCGTCGGTAGGCTAAATAATATTATACCCAGTATTTTATTTTACGAGAATTGGAATATCAGTCTCAAAATAGTACTGTTAGTCTCAGGATGTTTTTAAAGTGATAAGAATGTAATGGGCACACTCATAATGTCTTTGAATTTGTTAAATTACTTTTTATTTGTTCCTACAGAGCACAATTTCCAGCCAAAATTAGTACATTGGGTTGTTGAAAAGGTAAGGGGTATATTTCAATCTGAAAATGCCGAAATTCAATTTGTCATTTTCACTGGATATTCCTGGGAGGGAAGTGTGATTTTTTTATATGTCAAATCACCAGACCTTATATGGACCCGTACAGATTCTAAGATATATTGCATGCAATTGGGAATTTCGTATTAAATATTGGCCTAATTGTGACGTTAGAGAAAAAAAATCTACTGGTCGTCGAGTAATCAAAGCTCACTTCTTATTGAAAACAGGAATGTCTATACTGAAATGTTATTGGCTAGGAATATGCATTGGCCAATCGCTGTTCACTTGTATGCAACTGAGTTAAAATTCAACCCGATTGACACTGATTGGTGATTATTGGTCTAATCAGTCGGCACATTCAATGCCTTAGAGACACGTTTTTTTCGGAATTACTCGTATCTAATTGTACAAAAATCAGAAATTTTGAGACAAAAAAGTTTGATTTTTGAAACGAAATTTCTATGTACTATTCAACGCGTACTTGTTTGTCAGCACAGTAAAAATGGGAGATCACTGAATAGTAGTTTATGGTGTATGCAACAAAACAGTCAAATTCAATGCCAAATTGTACGAAAGTTAGTACTTGTAAAACTTTCTTAGAAAGATACGACTGAACTGTTAACCACAAATACAGCTTCGGTTCTAATTAGTTGAAGTCTGGATCAACTAGACCAGAACTGTTAGTCCAAATCAACCAAGTCCATTTTCAACCATCCAATTATAAAATACACAATACAATTATAATTAAATGATAGATATTTCATTTTGTTTAAATCTTTGTTTTCCAAAATTAGATAATAGAGAGAAGTCATGGTACCATCAGATCAAATGAGTATTGAAAAGAAAAAAATATACCGTTAAACCAAGTAAATTTTGAAAATCATAATGTCGTCAAAAAAAAAAAAAAAAATATGCAAGCTATCAAGTTGAAATTCACAGGGAATGTCCGCATTGACCCTCTCGACATGTCAGAAAAAACGGAACTCAAATATCTGTCTTAGTTTGGGAATAATTAGCATTTTTCTGAAATTAGCCAAAATGGCTAAAATGGCCGGCATCGAAATTCCTCAGAATTGCCCAATTCTACTCATTTCCTATCATTTGGACCCAAGGGACTTCAAAAAACCACATAAAACCAAAATCGGAAACACTTCGGAAAAAACCCCAAAAAGCTCAGCCTGGGGGACCAAGGCAAATTTGGCCAAAATCGAAAAAACGCTATAACTTTCAAAGTATGCAAGCTATCAAGTTGAAATTCACAGGGAATATCCGCATTGACCCTCTCGACATGTCAGAAAAAACGGAACTCAAATATCTGTCTTAGTTTGGGAATAATTAGCATTTTTCTGAAATTAGCCAAAATGGCTAAAATGGCCGGCATCGAAATTCCTCAGAATTGCCCAATTCTACTCATTTCCTATCATTTGGACCCAAGGGACTTCAAAAAACCACATAAAACCAAAATCGGAAACACTTCGGAAAAAACCCCAAAAAGCTCAGCCTGGGGGACCAAGGCAAATTTGGCCAAAATCGAAAAAACGCTATAACTTTCAAAGTATGCAAGCTATCAAGTTGAAATTCACAGGGAATATCCGCATTGACCCTCTCGACATGTCAGAAAAAACGGAACTCAAATATCTGTCTTAGTTTGGGAATAATTAGCATTTTTCTGAAATTAGCCAAAATGGCTAAAATGGCCGGCATCG
>NW_008708395.1:224369-225343 GCF_000327385.1 Lottia gigantea
AATGGCAGCACAATTCTGATTCTATTGAACTCATCAAAGAGAAATTCATCTAGCCGATGTAAGAATTGTCTCCATTGATTGGCCATCTTATAATATCAAAATGGCAGCACAATTCTGATTCTATTGAACTCATCAAAGAGAAATCCATCTAGCTGATGTAAGAATTGTCTCCATTGATTGGCCATCTAATAATATCGAAATGGCAGCACAATTCTGATTCTATTGAACTCATCAAAGAGAAATTCATCTAGCCGATGTAAGAATTGTCTCCATTGATTGGCCATCTAATAATATCGAAATGGCAGCACAATTCTGATTCTATTGAACTCATCAAAGGGAAATTCATCTAGCTGATGTAAGAATTGTCTCCATTGATTGGCCATCTAATAATATCAAAATGGCATCACAATTCTGATTCTATTGAACTCATCAAAGGGAAATTCATCTAGCTGATGTAAGAATTGTCTCCATTGATTGGCCATCTAATAATATCGAAATGGCATCACAATTCTGATTCTACTGAACTCATCAAAGAGAAATTCATCTAGCCGATGTAAGAATTGTCTCCATTGATTGGCCATCTTATAATATCAAAATGGCATCACAATTCTGATTCTATTTAACTCATCAAAGGGAAATTCATCTAGCCGATGTAAGAATTGTCTCCATTGATTGGCCATCTAATAATATCAAAATGGCAGCACAATTCTGATTCTATTGAACTCATCAAAGGGAAATCCATCTAGCTGATGTAAGAATTGTCTCCATTGATTGGCCATCTTATAATATCAAAATGGCATCACAATTCTGATTCTATTGAACTCATCAAAGGGAAATTCATCTAGCCGATGTAAGAATTGTCTCCATTGATTGGCCATCTAATAATATCAAAATGGCAGCACAATTCTAATTCTATTGAACTCATCAAAGAGAAATCCATATAGCTGATGTCAGATTCGTCTCCATTGTTGTCC
>NW_008708395.1:260573-263728 GCF_000327385.1 Lottia gigantea
AGGGAATATCCGCATTGACCCTCTCGACATGTCAGAAAAAACGGAACTCAAATATCTGTCTTAGTTTGGGAATAATTAGCATTTTTCTGAAATTAGCCAAAATGGCTAAAATGGCCGGCATCGAAATTCCTCAGAATTGCTCAATTCTACTCATTTCCTATCATTTGGACCCAAGGGACTTCAAAAAACCACATAAAACCAAAATCGGAAACACTTCGGAAAAAACCCCAAAAAGCTCAGCCTGGGGGACCAAGGCAAATTTGGCCAAAATCGAAAAAACGCTATAACTTTCAAAGTATGCAAGCTATCAAGTTGAAATTCACAGGGAATATCCGCATTGACCCTCTCGACATGTCAGAAAAAACGGAACTCAAATATCTGTCTTAGTTTGGGAATAATTAGCATTTTTCTGAAATTAGCCAAAATGGCTAAAATGGCCGGCATCGAAATTCCTCAGAATTGCTCAATTCTACTCATTTCCTATCATTTGGACCCAAGGGACTTCAAAAAACCACATAAAACCAAAATCGGAAACACTTCGGAAAAAACCCCAAAAAGCTCAGCCTGGGGGACCAAGGCAAATTTGGCCAAAATCGAAAAAACGCTATAACTTTCAAAGTATGCAAGCTATCAAGTTGAAATTCACAGGGAATATCCGCATTGACCCTCTCGACATGTCAGAAAAAACGGAACTCAAATATCTGTCTTAGTTTGGGAATAATTAGCATTTTTCTGAAATTAGCCAAAATGGCTAAAATGGCCGGCATCGAAATTCCTCAGAATTGCCCAATTCTACTCATTTCCTATCATTTGGACNCAAGGGACTTCAAAAAACCACATAAAACCAAAATCGGAAACACTTCGGAAAAAACCCCAAAAAGCTCAGCCTGGGGGACCAAGGCAAATTTGGCCAAAATCGAAAAAACGCTATAACTTTCAAAGTATGCAAGCTATCAAGTTGAAATTCACAGGGAATATCCGCATTGACCCTCTCGACATGTCAGAAAAAACGGAACTCAAATATCTGTCTTAGTTTGGGAATAATTAGCATTTTTCTGAAATTAGCCAAAATGGCTAAAATGGCCGGCATCGAAATTCCTCAGAATTGCCCAATTCTACTCATTTCCTATCATTTGGACCCAAGGGACTTCAAAAAACCACATAAAACCCAAAATCGGAAACACTTCGGAAAAAACCCCAAAAAGCTCAGCCTGGGGGACCAAGGCAAATTTGGCCAAAATCGAAAAAACGCTATAACTTTCAAAGTATGCAAGCTATCAAGTTGAAATTCACAGGGAATATCCGCATTGACCCTCTCGACATGTCAGAAAAAACGGAACTCAAATATCTGTCTTAGTTTGGGAATAATTAGCATTTTTCTGAAATTAGCCAAAATGGCTAAAATGGCCGGCATCGAAATTCCTCAGAATTGCCCAATTCTACTCATTTCCTATCATTTGGACCCAAGGGACTTCAAAAAACCACATAAAACCAAAATCGGAAACACTTCGGAAAAAACCCCAAAAAGCTCAGCCTGGTCGACCAAGGCAAATTTGGCCAAAATCGAAAAAACGCTATAACTTTCAAAGTATGCAAGCTATCAAGTTGAAATTCACAGGGAATATCCGCATTGACCCTCTCGACATGTCAGAAAAAACGGAACTCAAATATCTGTCTTAGTTTGGGAATAATTAGCATTTTTCTGAAATTAGCCAAAATGGCTAAAATGGCCGGCATCGAAATTCCTCAGAATTGCCCAATTCTACTCATTTCCTATCATTTGGACCCAAGGGACTTCAAAAAACCACATAAAACCAAAATCGGAAACACTTCGGAAAAAACCCCAAAAAGCTCAGCCTGGGGGACCAAGGCAAATTTGGCCAAAATCGAAAAAACGCTATAACTTTCAAAGTATGCAAGCTATCAAGTTGAAATTCACAGGGAATATCCGCATTGACCCTCTCGACATGTCAGAAAAAACGGAACTCAAATATCTGTCTTAGTTTGGGAATAATTAGCATTTTTCTGAAATTAGCCAAAATGGTTAAAATGGCCGGCATCGAAATTCCTCAGAATTGCCCAATTCTACTCATTTCCTATCATTTGGACCCAAGGGACTTCAAAAAACCACATAAAACCAAAATCGGAAACACTTCGGAAAAAACCCCAAAAAGCTCAGCCTGGGGGACCAAAGCAAATTTGGCCAAAATCGAAAAAACGCTATAACTTTCAAAGTATGCAAGCTATCAAGTTGAAATTCACAGGGAATATCCGCATTGACCCTCTCGACATGTCAGAAAAAACGGAACTCAAATATCTGTCTTAGTTTGGGAATAATTAGCATTTTTCTGAAATTAGCCAAAATGGCTAAAATGGCCGGCATCGAAATTCCTCAGAATTGCCCAATTCTACTCATTTCCTATCATTTGGACCCAAGGGACTTCAAAAAACCACATAAAACCAAAATCGGAAACACTTCGGAAAAAACCCCAAAAAGCTCAGCCTGGGGGACCAAGGCAAATTTGGCCAAAATCGAAAAAACGCTATAACTTTCAAAGTATGCAAGCTATCAAGTTGAAATTCACAGGGAATATCCGCATTGACCCTCTCGACATGTCAGAAAAAACGGAACTCAAATATCTGTCTTAGTTTGGGAATAATTAGCATTTTTCTGAAATTAGCCAAAATGGCTAAAATCGCCGGCATCGAAATTCCTCAGAATTGCCCAATTCTACTCATTTCCTATCATTTGGACCCAAGGGACTTCAAAAAACCACATAAAACCAAAATCGGAAACACTTCGGAAAAAACCCCAAAAAGCTCAGCCTGGGGGACCAAGGCAAATTTGGCCAAAATCGAAAAAACGCTATAACTTTCAAAGTATGCAAGCTATCAAGTTGAAATTCACAGGGAATATCCGCATTGACCCTCTCGACATGTCAGAAAAAACGGAACTCAAATATCTGTCTTAGTTTGGGAATAATTAGCATTTTTCTGAAATTAGCCAAAATGGCTAAAATGGCCGGCATCGAAATTCCTCAGAATTGCCCAATTCTACTCATTTCCTATCATTTGGACCCAAGGGACTTCAAAAAACCACATAAACCAAAATCGGAAACACTTCGGAAAAAACCCCAAAAAGCTCAGCCTGGTCG
>NW_008708396.1:0-987 GCF_000327385.1 Lottia gigantea
GTA
Source organism: Lottia gigantea (assembly GCF_000327385.1). Lineage (NCBI taxonomy): Eukaryota > Metazoa > Mollusca > Gastropoda > Lottiidae > Lottia > Lottia gigantea. Next base: position 4 of record NW_008708396.1, read on the forward strand.
CAATCTTCTCTATTTATAATGTATATATTGTACAATCTTCTCTATTTATAATGTATATATTGTACAATCTTCTCTATTTATAATGTATATATAGTACAATCTTCTCTATTAATTTTGTAGTGTATATATTGTATACTGTTCTCTATTTGTAATGTATATATTGTACAATCTTCTCTATTTGTAATGTATATATTGTACAATCTTCTCTATTTGTAATGTATATATTGTATAATCTTCTCTATTTGTAATGTATATATTGTATTATCTTCTCTATTTGTAAAGTATATATTGTACAATCTTCTATATTTGTAATGTATATATTGTATAATCTTCTCTATTTGTAATGTATATATTGTATTATCTTCTCTATTTGTAATGTATATATTGTATAATCTTCTCTATTTGTAATGTATATATTGTACAATATTTTCTATTTGTAATGTATATATTGTACAATCTTCTCTATTTGTAATGTATATATAGTACCATCTTCTCTATTTGTAAAGTATATATTGTACAATCTTCTCTATTTGTAATGTATATATTGTACAATCTTCTCTATTTGTAATGTATATATAGTACAACCTTCTCTATTTGTAATGTATACATTGTACAATCTTCTCTATTTGTAATGTATATATTGTACAATCTTCTCTATTTGTAATATATATATTGTACAATCTTCTCTATTTGTAATGTATATATTGTACAATCCTCTCTATTTGTAGTGTATATATTGTATAATCTTCTCTATTTGTAATGTATATATTGTATAATCTTCTCTATTTGTAATGTATATATTGTATAATCTTCTGTATTTGTAGTGTATATATTGTGTAATCTTCTATATTTGTAATGTATATATTGTGTAATCTTCTCTATTTGTAATGTATATATTGTATAATCTTCTCTATTTGTAATGTATTTATTGTATAATCTTCTCTATTTGTAATGTATATATTGTATAATCTTCTCTATTTGTAA
>NW_008708396.1:7342-8665 GCF_000327385.1 Lottia gigantea
TAGATCAGTTGTCTGAAGATCTCTACTTGTCAAACTTCAGTAGGGACACAGGCTGAAATAGATCAGTTGTCTGAGGATCTCTACTTGTCAAACTTCAGTAGAGATACAGGCTGAAATAGATCAGTTATCTGAAGATCTCTACTTGTCAAACTTCAGTAGGGACACAGGCTGAAATAGATCAGTTGTCTGAGGATCTCTACTTGTCAAACTTCAGTAGGGACGCAGGCTGAAATAGATCAGTTATCTGAAGATCTCTACTTGTCAAACTTCAGTAGGGATACAGGCTGATATAGATCAGTTGTCTGAGGATCTCTACTTGTCAAACTTCAGTAGGTACACAGACTGCAATAGATCAGTTGTTTGAAAATCTCTACTTTTCAAACTTCAGTAGGTACACAGGCTGAAATAGATCAGTTGTCTGAGGATCTCTACTTGTCAAACTTCAGTAGAGATACAGGCTGAAATAGATCAGTTGTCTGAAGATCTCTACTTGTCAAACTTCAGTAGGGACACAGGCTGAAATAGATCAGTTGTCTGAAGATCTCTACTTGTCAAACTTCATTAGAGATACAGGCTGAAATAGATCAGTTGTCTGAAGATCTCTACTTGTCAAACTTCAGTAGGGACACAGGCTGAAATAGATCAGTTGTCTGAAGATCTCTACTTGTCAAACTTCAGTAGAGATACAGGCTGAAATAGATCAGTTGTCTGAAGATCTCTACTTGTCAAACTTCAGTAGGGATACAGGCTGCAATAGATCAGTTGTCTGAAGATCTCTACTTGTCAAACTTCAGTAGGGATGCAGGCTGAAATAGATCAGTTGTCTGAAGATCTCTACTTGTCAAACCTCAGTAGGTACACAGACTGCAATAGATCAGTTGTCTGAAGATCTCTACTTGTCAAACATCAGTAGGTTTCGTTTCGTATGATATTCTTTTGTTTCTGAATTAAGTTAATTAAGGGTGTTTTATTTTTTAGAAAAAGGTGGAGAAAGCCCCAGAAAGTTCTACAGTTTCAAGCATGTCACAGCAAGAAGATTCCAGCGTCTTTGAAAAAAGTTCTGCTACAACAGAAAATACAGTGAGCTCAATGGAATTAGAGCCGACGACTAACTTGTGGTCTAGTTCCTATGAGGGAGACACAACAGAGCCTGGCTCGATTCTCTCAGACTCGACAACTGTCATGGATTTCATTTCTGTTCCTGAGGATTCCCTTATAACTAGCTGGTCCAGTTTTAGTGGCTTTACCGTGGAATCTAGTGTGAACTTCGAAACGAGTTTTTCTTATACCAGTGAAATATTAAGCTCTTTCGTCGAATACAGC
>NW_008708397.1:0-813 GCF_000327385.1 Lottia gigantea
GTGGTGGACACATCATGAAGTGGCGCAGATTCTTCAGACAAATCATCATAATTTGCTAATCTAACTGTGTCTTTGAAAGTTACAGTTCTCACTTTTCTAAGCTGGCGTATTTTTGCATCTTCGATCTTTTTAATTACATCCTCCAACTTCAAATATTTTATCAGAGACTCAGTGGTTCTTTGCACTGTCTCTTATGCTTCTGGATCTAACACAGGATAAATATTTAAAGGAAATGGAGGAAGAGATATTGGTATGTGGTGGTTTAACAACAACTGCATGTAGGTAGAATTCAAATCGTCAATGTCGCAATTCCCCATTCTCGCATTAACTGCCAGTTCTTTTGCTTTTGTTTCTGTAATGATGTCACACAAACCAACACTTTGGTTAATTGATGATACAGATATAACCGACTCTACAAAATAAAACAATAATATAAACACGGACGTTGGAAAGAAGCTTGATAGATTCACACGATTCAAAATATATTATCAAACTGATTTCCAAAAATATGCTGTAGACTTGCACCTTGTTGTCAACTGAACAACCGACTCTACAAAATAAAACAATAATATAAACACGGACGTACGGATAACAAATAATAATCCCCTTCCGAAGTTCCCATTAACCGACAAACTTGGACCAAACTTCTTTACCGGATTATTGGTACTCGATACGGACAGGAATAATGACCGATAACTTACAATTTGATATTAACTTACGATGGCCTGAATATAAAAGGACATTTCACACATCGTATATTAGAAAGGCTTACCTTCAGAAATGTTCATATTGGAAAGAAGCTTGATAGATTCA
>NW_008708397.1:7357-8658 GCF_000327385.1 Lottia gigantea
CGTATAGAACTAATATCTCATGTGTTATATACCTGATATATCTGATATTAATTTCTGATAAACTGTCTGACATATACCCGTTTTAAACATTTTGGTCACTGTACAAATGTTCACACCCATCAGAATGATATATGTATTGCCACACCTAAAGCAGTTGGACAAATATCATATACACACAGTACAATGGTCTTTCTCATTAAAGTGTTACATTTTATATATCTTTTGTAAAAAAAAAACTGAGTTCCTTTCGATTTGTTTATGGTGTATGTTCATGTTTGGGTTTAGTTAAAAATGTTTAGTATGTTGAATTAAAAAAAAAAAACAGAAATCGACATTATAACGTGTGGACAAAGGTGAATACAGACTTGTTTGAATTAACTTTAAAATAAATAATGAATCGGACCTTAAGCATTAAACACTGAAGACCATTCATAAATATGAAGAATTTATATAAATTTGGACATATGCCATGAATTTTAATGGGTCTAAATTAATATTTGTGATTATAATCGGGGGATTTTGAGCGATTAGTTCTCGATAAATGACCTTTCAAACAGTCAATAATTTCCTCTTAAACGTTTACGATAAAAAAACAACATTATAACGTGTGGACAAAGGTGAATACAGACTTGTTTGAATTAACTTTAAAATAAATAATGAATCGGACCTTAAGCATTAAACACTGAAGACCATTCATAAATATGAAGAATTTATATAAATTTGGACATATGCCATGAATTTTAATGGGTCTAAATTAATATTTGTGATTATAATCGGGGGATTTTGAGCGATTAGTTCTCGATAAATGACCTTTCAAACAGTCAATAATACCTCTTAAACGTTTACGATAAAAAAACAAATATTTTTTGACAAGTAAAATAAGATAATGTGAGAGGGGTAAGACAAGGGGATTATTTAACTGTGTTTTTATTTAATATAATAATAGCTAGAATTAATATTGATTAATGATAATGCGTGTTGTTTATTATTGATGGAATACACTACTTGATATTCTGAAGAATGTTTATATTGATGCTTATTGCTCTTCAAACATCACGATATGGCATCAATTAAATAACACAGAAAAATATCTACTGAAATTATTTTATTTTAATAGCATGCATGAACAGTTTAATAACAAAACAGACATATATAGAATGGAGTAGTCTGAAAAATGCAGACTCATGCCCATGTACTTGGTTAACCTATCGGAAGCCAGAAACAAGTTCAACTTTCGGGCTAATTTAGATATCCTAAGCCTAAATGTGTCGATAAAAATATATCTTGCTTTAAAGTGACAC
>NW_008708398.1:0-1181 GCF_000327385.1 Lottia gigantea
CAAGCCCAGAAATTAATCGCCACAGCCAACAAAACCTTCCCAAACTCCAAGATCCTCTTCACATGTATACCCATTTCAAATAAAATCTCGAAGAAAGCACAACAGAACCTCAGCACCCTCAACAACATGATGATGGAGTCCAGTATCAACAGCGCAACAATCTTACCACCCTACGAAGAAGAATTCGAAACAGTTGATAATCTTCATTGGTCTCCAGAAACAGCAAACAGCATTTATTTGTTTTGGATACACCAGCTTCAAGCATCGAGTAAGTCTTTAAACTAATTACTGGGGATAAAAATACTGAGAGGCCACCGCTAGGCCAAACTGTAGTTAACTTGAGCCGCAAAATTCTCACACCCTTTCAGCATTCAATCTTAGACCGTGGACTTAAAAGTTTATTCCCACACCAAAGATAGCTAACTTGAATTATCTCCGACCATCCATTGAACGATTTCAACGAAATCTTAGCTGCACATATTTTTTTCGAAACCACCCCCCACGTGGTGCTAGAACAATGTTTATTCCTAAATCCACGTGGACACCCCCTCAGGCCGCCATCCATTCTGAAATATTGAAAGCATTTGCTAGTATGAATAGTCAAACAGTGAACCTTTCCATAACACACGAAAAGCCTAATCTCACACGAGTGGAATGTCATTCTGAATAGGGAGGATTACGTTTCAGAAGCAGAGAATCAACTGAATAATCCTAAACATTATGCCATTTTACCGAAACCAATTTTCAAAGAAACTGCTAACATGATTAATAATATTCTTGCCGATTTAGTCAAAACTAGTTATCTCAAACAGAAACAATATGACTATCTGTCTGCCAAACCTGATTGTCGCGAGAGACATTTGTACACTTTGCCTAAAATCCATAAGAATCCAACCAAGGAGTGGTTTAAATCGAATAAAATCCCTAAAGGCCGCCCGATTATATCTGACTGTGGTAGTGAGTCATATGCAGTGTCAGAATACATTGATCATTTCTTACTACCTCTAGCATGCCAACATCGCGCCTACCTGAAAGACACAACCGATTTTGTCAATAAAATAAAAAATCTTCGAGTTCCCTCTAATGCTATTTTAATTTCTATCGACGTTTCTTCTATGTATACCAATATCGATAACACTACTGGTTTAACGGCAGTTCGTAAAGTTTTTAATAGAAACCCA
>NW_008708398.1:7690-8656 GCF_000327385.1 Lottia gigantea
GGTGATGATGACGGTAATGATGTTAATAACTGTTTTCCATCTGTTAAGAATTTAACTGTAGATTGTAAATCAGTAATTTTGCTCTCCATTTCCTGCAGTTTCGTAATTAAATTGGTGTAATCTATAGCAGGATGTGCCAAGCGTATTGGCGTTGGACAATCTAAGGGTGAAAGAGGAGTCAATGGAAACGCGGGGGACCTTCTGGTATTCTCATTATCATTTTCGTTTTGAATTCTTTGTCTTGGATGTTTTTCGGGTGTAGATTTTGATAACTCACAGTTATGACAATCTTTATACAGTGTTTCAGTGGGAAGGTTTTTTTCGAGATTTTCTATCAGGTCTTGTACAACACTAGGAAATACATCAAAGTACCAGTCAGAGAAACCACCCCCTTGTACATGAAGTGTACTGGTACTATCATATAGATGGAGAACAAGTTTCCTATTACTTATGAGCGTCTTAAAGACATGTCCGTTATGATATTTATTTTCGAATTGGCCATATAAACCAAAAAGAATAGTCTGACAATTTCATAGAATTTATTCTCACAACTGCCATACTGCAGCATCTGTCCCTATAGAATTGCACCTTCTAGAGTGTTTGCGAGCATTTCAAGAACAATAACTCGTACTAAATATTTTCCAATTTCATACGTAGGTGATTACAAACATGATGTGATATAGTTGCTGTGTGTTTTCTAAGATTATTGGCCAATATTCTAGATGAACCTCTAGTTCAAGCCGCTCCTTAACGTTGTTTAATGATTCTCCAGGACGGATTAGAATGTGTGGCAAAGACTAAACAAACTTCTTAATACGATCGAATTACGAACTATGTATGATCAAAATCCAACCATACTTCTTAATAGATTTAAATGTTGGACTATGTATGGAAATCACCAACCATACTCCTTAATAAATTCAAAATTCGGACTATGTCTGGCAAAAAAAAAAAATGCCATATTGG
>NW_008708399.1:7243-8657 GCF_000327385.1 Lottia gigantea
CTATGTAACATAATTTTAAGTGTAGCCCGTAAAACAATATTTCATAGAAGGCATATTGTAACAAACAATCCCAGATCCAATGTAGATATTATAAAATTATTTAAATACAACTTACGCCAAAGTTTATATTTCATTAAGTATTTCTATGGAAAAACAAAAAGAAATTTTATAAAAGACTTTGTGTCACCATCATGTCTAATCCTACTGGAAATAGATGGTTCGATTAGTTTAGATTTTTAATTACATATATAGATATATATACATGTCTCAGTTAAAATGCTCCATCTGAGCACTACATATTTCCATGTTAAAGATTTTGTTTTGAAAGTATCTTCACCTAAACTTTAGATTGATTTCGATTTCGAAATCTAAGGCTCTGGTATTTAGATACATTTCACAATATTAGTATTTTTTAAAAAAAAAAGATTCTTTTTATCTTTCATTGTACAAATACAAGTTTTTAAATTTGTAAATAATATTTCATTTAATAACCTACATATAATAATATGTAATATCTTTTAAAAGTATATTTCAATGTATTTAATTGCTATAAATACTGTATTGTGTATATCACTATAATTATGTTAATAAATCTTCCAAAGATAAAAAAAATCATGCAAAATTCCCATTCTTGCGACCCGGGTTCGATTCCCGGGCGGCGCACACTTTAACCAACATTTTTCTTGCATGGGATCAATTCAACACATGCAGGATTTTCGCCACAGATGCAGTTTTCTACTGCGAACGGCGCCTCAATAGCTCAGTGGTTAGAGCACTGGTCTCGTAAACCAGGGGTCGGGAGTTCGAACCTCCCTTGAGGCTGTGTCAGTTGATAGGTATACTTTTCATCATTTATGACAAATTTCCTGTTCGAGAGATTCGTCGATGGGGGTAAATGGACCGTGCACCGCTTTTGCCACGTCGGGTTTTAGATACAGTGACAAAATTATTTAAAATGTTCGAAAGGTAGTGGGATCATACCACGGATAAAAATTTTGCAGGATATTTCTTGATGTATTTTCGGCGAAAGAAAACTGAAGGAAGCTTGAAAACAAGCCGTGCATGTATTCAAAGATCAAAAATTATCTTGCGTCGGCCGGGAATCGAACCCGGATCGATTGCTTGGAAGGCAACCATGCTAACCTTTACACCACCGACGCGGACAAAGGGCCTTGTTTTACTCGTTATAAAAACCTAATCCATGTTTTGACAAGTATAAATGAATCGACTTAAGCATATCCAGCAATGTTAATATGGTACCGCTCCACCCCCGAATAACACTGCAGTAAACTATCATTGTCTCGCTCGCTTGAAGAGGAGGGTGTCGAGTGATATAAAATTGAGAGAGAGAAAATAAACGAATGACTTTCATGTAATAGCCTGACCTTTCCATGCCTCGATAGCGCAGTAGGCA
>NW_008708400.1:0-1487 GCF_000327385.1 Lottia gigantea
CCTCAGGAAGGTGTGTAAATTTCGAAAAAAAAAAAAAAAAAAAAAAAAAAGAATTGACATTTCGATAACAGACTGGGACTTTGCTGAAAGCAAAGTCCCACAAAAAAAAAAAAAAAAAAGAATTGACATTTCGATAACAAACTGGGACTTTGCTGAAAGCAAAGTCCCACAAAAAAAAAAAAAAAAAAAAAAAGAATTGACATTTCGATAACAAACTGGGACTTTGCTGAAAGCAAAGTCCCACAACTAGAGCCACACGTGGCACAGAGTGGGACTTTGCAAATGTAGCAAAATGCAAAAGACCCTGAAAAAATCAACCTTCCACGATAATTAGATCAAGCGCAAGAACAGTCTAAAGTTTAGAAATTTTCCTTTTTTTAGAAGATTTTAATACCGGAAGTGGACGTCAGACCTCACAAATGAAAGTATCAGCAGATAGCCAAGGTCAATGACCTTTGAACTTGTAAAGGAGAAGGCCTAAAAAGGTCAAGATCAAGAGATATACGCCATTTAAATTTCAAATTGCTAACGACTATAAAACCAGAAGTTGACTTAGGACAGCAAATATAAAAGTATAAATAGATAGCCAATGCCAATGACGTTTGATCCTACAAAGGTCAAGGTCAACAAAGGTCAAGGTCAAAAATTGAAAATTTTGAATTTCCAAAACCTGTTCCTTTTTTTGAACTATGAAGCGGAAACAACCAAAATTCTAAGACAAAGTGGCTCAAAATATGAGGTAATTGTATAAAAAGTTCCATTTTGAACAAATGTATACTTTGCGAGTTATGCCCCTGGCCAAAAATGTCAATAATGAGAAATTTAACCCACGCCACGCCACGCCCAACTCAATTTTTTTTGAATAAGTTAATCAATATTAAAAATGTTACGTTATGTTCCAAATGTCAAGTTCCTACATAATAGAGGTCAAAAGATATAGGTCAACAAAAGTCAACAAAGGTCAAAATCGAAAAATGAAAATATCCAAATGTTAAAACCCGTTCCTTTTTTGAAACTATAAAGCTGAAACAACTGAGCTGTTAATACATACTGGCCAAAAGGATGAGGTAATTGTGTGCAAAGTCTCTTTTTGAACAAACGCATCCTATGCGAGTTATGCCCCAGCCCCAAAATGTAAACAATTAGTAATTCAACCCGGATGTGCCACGCCCACATAAGTTTTTTTGTCATAGGTGAATTCATATTCAAAGTGTCTAGTTATATTCCAAATATCAAGGTTCTACATCAAATAGATCATAACATATACATACACTAAGCTCAAAAAGTCGCAAATATTGTAAAAAAAAAACTCAAATTTGAAAAAATCACGAATTTCAATTTTGCTTTAAAAAAAACGATTGTTATATATCTATGTAAAGTACACGAGAAGCACATTAGGAAACCGAAAAAAATTACTCTCTAGGTTAATTAGGTCACGTGCTAGAGCAGTTCAAAGTTGCGAATTTGGATGTTTTTGGACAGCTATA
>NW_008708400.1:26540-28589 GCF_000327385.1 Lottia gigantea
CAACCGGAAGTGAACATCGTTTTCCTGTTTAAACCGGAAGTGAAATTGAAAATTTGACTGTACCATTTTGTTTACATTCTTAAACTGTCTTTGCTCAATTTTTTTCAGATTAATCAGACAAAAAGCAAAAAAAATGAAAAAATGCAAAATTTGGCAAAAAAAATGTCTGCGACAAATTTTCGAATTTTGAAATTTTGAAACTGCTATTCTTTCAGATTTTAACAGTAGATTCCAAAAATGCAAACCCAAAGAAAATCGACCGAAAAATACGACTTCTAGAGCCGATTATCTATTCTTCCATATATTGAACTGTGGCACTTCCGGTTTTGCAAAAAAGATCCAAAATATATTTATGCACATCGTCGCCTATATCTAAGGTTCGTGAATGTTGAATGGTTGCTGCAACTATTGTAGTCTAAGCTCAGGACGGTGTGTAAAAATCGAAAAAAAAAAAAAAAAAAAAAAAAAAAAAAAAAAAGAATTGACATTTCGATAACAAACTGAAAGCAAAGTCCCACAAAAAAAAGAATTGACATTTCGATAACAAACTGGGACTTTGCTGAAAGCAAAGTCCCACAATAATTCAAACTTATGATAGTAATTGCTGAAGCGTGGAGCGGTCATCAAAACATGTCTTGTCATTTCGAACACTTAACACTATGTATCGAAAGGAGAAAGGTTAGACTGCACTACTTTATTGCTACTTTATCTCTTTCGATGTCGTAATAACAACTTAATATCAAAAGGATTGAGATCAACATGCCCAGTAGCCTCTAATTGTAGTGCTTAATAGTCTCTTATTTAGCTCCTGTATTATTATGTTTCTTCACATGTGAGTTATAGATGTCATATTTTTGCTATTTATACTTGTTGTTTTTTGCTTCTTACTTTATTGCTTGAATAAAATTCCTGTATGTGAATATCCTTACTTAAATTAAAGAGGAGTATTATATCCATAATAGTGTTTTATTTATATAACCTCTGAATTATCTGATAGTCAACCAACCTCTGAAATACCAGATCTCTGATTTCTCATTACATGAGATCCTGTCACCACAAGCTCAAAAAACTTTGTATTAAGGCGAACATTCATGTATCAAGAATTGTGTTAAGTAATAAACTCAGTCGGACATGGATTTGTGAAGTGTGCATGAAAAACAGGCAAATCTAACATGTTGTGTAATTCAAAACGTCACAATCGTTCGTCATATCAGTCTTTCATTCATGATTCATCGTAGGTTCAAAAAATCTAAAGCAACCATTTTCTAATTTCACAAACTAAAGAACACAAAGAAGTTATTTGCCCAAAAGTTTTGAAGGCGCGAATCAGCGAGCAGCAAATGTAAGAGGTAGTGGGGTTGCCCTCCCCAAGAAAATTCTCCATGGGAATTTATTTAATAATGAATTTGTTAAGTCAAATCTAAAGACAGACTACTTTCGCATTTACCTATTTGTAAATTCCACTCTTTTTATCAGTTTCACAACTCTGATTTAAATGTGGATCTCATTTTATAGTAAAAAGCTCAAAATACTATGCTTTTGGATAAATACGTCTAACATTTTGAACACTACGTTTCTACTTACTAGTATTAATTAATAGTATGTTGATCAAAAGCCCAAGTCGATGGAAAAGAAGTGGTAATCGAAATTACCATCGGGTTTATCTAACATAACGGCTACATGCAGCTAAAGAAAACAGATCGCCGCTCACCGAGTCAAATATGTAGCTATATGTAATAAGATATTAATAATTAGTGATAAACAGAAATTTTTTCTACGAAATGCAGCTGTATTTGTTATTGTGGGACTTTGCTTTCAGCAAAGTCCCAGTTTGTTATCGAAATGTCAATATATTTTGGATCTTTTTTGCAAAACCGGAAGTGCCACAGTTCAATATGTGCAAGAATAGTTAATCGGCTCTAGAAGTCGTATTTTTCGGTCGATTTTCTTTGGGTTTGCATTTTTGGAATCTACTGGCAAAATCTGAAAGAATAGCAGTTTCAAAATTTCAAAATTCGAAAATTTGTAGCAGACATTTTTTTTGCCAAA
>NW_008708400.1:28639-29876 GCF_000327385.1 Lottia gigantea
GGGGCATAACTCGCATAGGATGCGTTTGTTCAAAAAGGTACTTTGCACACAATTACCTCATCCTTTTGGCCAGTTTGTGTTAACAGCTCAGTTGTTTCAGCCTTATAGTTCCAAAAAAGGAACGGGTTTTAACATTTGGATTTTTTCATTTTTCGATTTTGACCTTTGTTGACGTTTGTTGACCTATATCTTTTGACCTATATTATGTAGGAGCTTTACATTTCGAACATAACGTAACATTCTGAATATCAATTAACCTATGCAAAAAAAATTGAAGTGGGCGTGGCACATCCGGGTTAAATTACTAATTATTGACATTTTTGGCCAGGGGCATAACTCGCAAAGTATTCATTTGTTCAAAATGGAACTTTGCATACAATTACCTCATATATTCAGCCACTTTGTCTTAGAATTTCATATGTTTTTGCTTCATAGTTCAAAAAAAGGAACAGGTTTTGGAATTTAAAAATTTTCAATTTTTGACCTTGACCTTTGTTGACCTTGACCTTTCTAACATCAAACGTCATGGGCATTGGCTATCTATTTATACTTTTATATTTGCCGTCCTATGTCAACTTCCGGTTTTATAGTCGTTAGCAATTTGAAATTTTGATGGCGTATATCTCTTGATCTTGACCTTTTTAGACCTTCTCCTTTACAAGATCAAAGGTCATTAACCTTGGCTATCTGCTGATACTTTCATTTGTGAGGTCTGACGTCCACTTCTGGTATTACAATCTTCTAAAAAATGAAAATTTCTCAACTTTACACCGTTCTTGCGCTTGATCTAATTATCGTGGAAGGTTGATTTTTTCAGGTTCTTTTGCATTTTGCTACATTTGCAAAGTCCCACTCTGTGCCACGAGTGGCTCTAGTTGTGGGACTTTGCTTTCAGCAAAGTCCCAGTTTGTTATCGAAATGTCAATTCTTTTTTTTTTTTTTTTTTTTTTTTTTTTTTTTTTTTTCGAAATTTACACACCTTCCTGAGCTTAGACTACAATAGTTGCAGCAACCATTCAACATTCACGAACCTTAGATATAGGCGACGATGTGCATAAATATATTTTGGATCTTTTTTGCAAAACCGGAAGTGCCACAGTTCAATATGTGCAAGAATAGTTAATCGGCTCTAGAAGTCGTATTTTTCGGTCGATTTTCTTTGGGTTTGCTTTTTTGGAATCTACTGGCAAAATCTGAAAGAATAGCAGTTTCAAAATTTCAAAATTCGAAAATTTGT
>NW_008708400.1:29926-31091 GCF_000327385.1 Lottia gigantea
TTGCGGCTGGGGCATAACTCGCATAGGATGCGTTTGTTCAAAAAGGGACTTTGCACACAATTACCTCATCCTTTTGGCCAGTTTGTGTTAACAGCTTAGTTGTTTCAGCTTTATAGTTCCAAAAAAGGAACGGGTTTTAACATTTGGATATTTTCATTTTTCGATTTTGACCTTTATTGACATTTGTTGACCTATATCTTTTGACCTGAATAATGTAGAAGCTTGAAATTTAAAACACAACGTAACATTTGGAATATCAATTACCCTATGCAAAAAAATTAAGGTGGGCGTGGCACATCCGGGTAATATTACTCATTATTGACATTTTTGGCCAGGGGCATAACTCGCAAAGTATACATTTGTTCAAAATGGAACTTTTTACACAATTACCTCATATTTTGAGCCACTTTGTCTTAGAATTTTGTCTGTTTCCGCTTCATGGTTCAAAAAAAGGAACAGGTTTTGGAAATTCAAAATTTTCAATTTTTGACCTTGACCTTTGTTGACCTTGACCTTTGTACGATCAAACGTCATTGGCATTGGCTATCTATTTATACTTGCTGTCCTAAGTCAACTTCTGGTTTTATAGTCGTTAGCAATTTGAAATTTTAATGGCGTATATCTCTTGATCTTGACCTTTTTAGGCCTTCTTCTTTACAAGTTCAAAGGTCATTGACCTCGGCTATCTGCTGATACTTTCATTTGTGAGGTCTGACGTCCACTTCCGGTATTAAAATCTTCTAAAAAAAGGAAAATTTCTCAACTTTAGACTGTTCTTGCGCTTGATCTAATTATCGTGGAAGGTTGATTTTTTCGGGGTCTTTTGCATTTTGCTACATTTGCAAAGTCCCACTCTGTGCCACGTGTGGCTCTAGTTTGTTATTTGTTATCGAAATGTCAATTCTTTTTTTTTTTTTTTTTTGTGGGACTTTGCTTTCAGCAAACGTGTGGCTCTAGTTGTGGGACTTTGCTTTCAGCAAAGTCCCAGTTTGTTATCGAAATGTCAATTCTTTTTGTGCGACTTTGCCTTCAGCAAAGTCCCAGTTTGTTATCGAAATGTCAATTCTTTTTTTTTTTTTTTTTTTTTTTTTTTTTTTTTCGAAATTTACACACCTTCCTGAGCTTAGACTACAATAGTTGCAGCAACCATTCAATATTCACGAAC
>NW_008708400.1:33942-41832 GCF_000327385.1 Lottia gigantea
TCAATTGTTTCAGCTTTATAGTTCCAANAAAGGAACGGGTTTTAACATTTGGATATTTTCATTTTTTGATTTTGACCTTTATTGACATTTGTTGACCTATATCTTTTGACCTGAATAATGTAGAAGCTTGAAATTTAAAACACAACGTAACATTTGGAATATCAATTACCCTATGCAAAAAAATTAAGGTGGGCATGGCACATTCGGGTAATATTACTCATTATTGATATTTTTGGCCAGGAGCATAACTCGCAAAGTATACGTTTGTTTAAAATGGAACTTTGCATACAATTATCTCATGAATTGAGCCACTTTGTCTTAGAAGTTCGGTTGTTTCCGCTTCTTAGTTCAAAAAAAGGAACAGGTTTTGGAAATTCAAAATTTTCAATTTTTGACCTTGACCTTTGATGACCTTGACCTTTATTGGGTCAAAGGTCATTGACGTTGTCTATTAGTTTATGCTTTCATATTTGACCTCTGACGTCTACTTTCGCTTTTATAGCTGTCCAAAAACATCCAAATTCGCAACTTTGGACTGCTCTAGCACGTGACCTAATTAACCTAGAGAGTCAATTTTTTCGGTTTCCTAATGTGCTTTTCGTGTACTTTACATAGATATATAACAATCGTTTTTTTAAAGCAAAATTGAAATTCGTGATTTTTTTCAAATTTGAGTTTTTTTTTTTACAATATTTGCGACTTTTTGAGCTTGGTATGTGTATATCTTATGATCTATTTGATGTAGAACCTTGATATTTGGAATATAATTAGACACTTTGAATATGAATTCACCTATGACAAAAAAACTTATGTGGGCGTGGCACGTCCGGGTTAAATTACTAATTGTTTACATTTTGGGGCTGGGGCAAAACTTGCATAGGATGCGTTTGTTCAAAAAGAGACTTTGCACACAATTACCTCATCCTTTTGGCCAGTATGTATTAACAGCTCAGTTGTTTCAGCTTTATAGTTTCAAAAAAGGAACGAGTTTTAACATTTGGATATTTTCATTTTTTTATTTTGACCTTTTTTGACTTTTGTTGACCTATATCTTTTGACCTCTATTATGTAGGAACTTGACATTTGGAACATAACGTAACATTTTGAATATTGACTAACTTATTCAAAAAAAATTGAGTTGGGCGTGGCACTTTCGGGGTAAATTACTCATTATTGACATTTTTAGCCAGGTGCATAACTCGCAAAGTATACATTTGTTCAAAATGGAACTTTTTACACAATTACCTCATATTTTAAGCCACTTTGTCTTAGAATTTTGGTTGTTTCCGCTTCATAGTTCAAAAAAAGGAACAGGTTTTGGAAATTCAAAATTTTCAATTTTTGACCTTGACCTTTGTTGACCTTGACCTTTGTAGGATCAAACGTCATTGGCATTGGCTATCTATTTATACTTTTATATTTGCTGTTCTAAGTCAACTTCTGGTTTTATAGTCGTTAGCAATTTGAAATTTTAATGGCGTATATCTCTTGATCTTGACCTTTTTAAGCCTTCTCCTTTACAGGATCAAAGGTCATTGATCTTGGCTATCTGCTGATACTTTCATTTGTGAGGTCTGACATCTACTTCCCGTATTAGAATCTTCTAAAAAATAAAAAATTATCAACTTTAGACTTGTTCTTGCGCTTGACCCAATTATCGTCGATGGTTGATTTTTTCGGGGTCTTTAGCAAATTGCTACATTTGCAAAGTCCCACTCTGTGCCACGAGTGGCTCTAGTTTTCTTTGTTTTCGGTTTCTTGCCTGAAATATATCGACGGATTTCCTTTCATAACTGAATTATTTTTAGGGCATTGCCCGAAAACACTACTTGCCTGTCCGAGGTTTTTTCAGTCGTTGCCCGAAAAGACTTATTCAGTCTGTATGTTTTGTTAGTGAAATTTCACTCATTTCGATACAGTGATTGTACATCTTTATCTTAGAAGATAGTTATTGGTAGCACCCTTCTTAACGTTTCTCCAACTTTTTTTTGCGTTGGAAATATGTTGGAAAATTCAATGTTTTCTTGGCTCAAGTCATACTGCCATTTTTTCAATCACGTGATCTTAAGTTGGCATCATATGACCAGTCTGATGTTGGCGGAATGTTGATGAAAAGTTGTGAGTCTTGTTTTCCCCTTTATACACTATCAACATTTTTCCAATAAGTTTCAACAAAAAATCCTTGGCCATTCTTTTTCCAACAATTCTTCAACATTTTTCCAACAGGCAGCAGATCCCCTACACCTGCCTACAATTCTCCAACATGGAGTTAAAACTACAAATGGTGGAGAAATGTTGCTAGTGTCAACGCATATTATGCAATCTGCAGTTTTTTGAGTGTTTGGAATCCAATGAAAGCTTTGATACTTGCTAGTGGCGTTTTAAGAAAACATCAGGTGAGGGGGGCGAGTAGGGGCCACAAAATTTTCCAAGGGGGTCACAGGTCATTTATTCACTGTGCAAATGATAAAAAAAAATTGAAAGTGAGGGTGCCAAACCGGGCTAGCTCTTTTCTCTAAAAGCGCCACTGATACATGCTATATCTATGTAAAGTCTTTTTCTTTTTAAAAGCTTGGTTATATATATATTTATAAATAATAGAATTATAATGATAGATTTGTTGTCAGTCTAACATAGAAGTGGAATGACATTTGAATTAACATTTAAGAATAGCATTTTGATTAAAAGAGATCTAAAGAAAATAAGCAGTATTCAACCCATCTATCAAGGCGATCTCCCTTAAATTTCTTTAAACTTTGTGATGTTATAAATCACAGTGAAATTGTCAAATCAAGCACACCACGATCTAGATTACTTAAAGAAAATGCGAAGTTCAATATGTTCGTGAAATCCAAAATGAGTTCTCGTACATCGGATGTAATTCATAAAAAATATAGACCAGACCCAATAATTCCATTGAAGATATTCTTTCCCATCGAAAAAGTTCCGTTTCATTAACTCTCTGAAAGAATTGCATTATGTGCTTCAGATTTTTGTATTATCTGTAAGCATTGTATAATTTAGTCAAATACCATGGGGCCAAAAAGTATCTCAATTAAATTTTATAAGGAATGTAGCAAATCGTTCGTGACAAGAAAATGACGGGTCGGTAGCATATCCAAATACCTCAAGACAACAATTAAATACAATTTTACGAGGAAGTGAAATATGATCCAACTAAAACGGGGAACTCAAGTCGCCAAATCCAGCGATCAATCAAATTCCTCCAGATTGCCACCAAGTCGTTGTTTTCGGAACCATTCCTTCCATATTGAGTTATGACATTGTTTCTTTTTCAGTTGATATCGATGAAAGGTTTATCGCATCTGAAGTTAATAAGGTAAGTTTTGCAAACTGTCAAACAACATGCATGTATCCATGCCTATATGATGAGATAAGGATAAGGGGGGGGGGGGGGGGCAATTACCCAAAGTAAGGTATTCATCTTCACAATGTCAAGCTATTACGGACGTAGTCTTATACCTCCACTGCAACAGCGACCTTTCTTGTATAACGTAATTCATCGATTTCATTATTATATGAATATATTCAATCATGCCCTTCGACAGATTATGGATTATTGTTTACAGTCTTTTTTTCGAGGAATATTGTCCTTGCTTTATTCTTCAGGAAATAAGAGGTTTGGGAAAAGTCGACGATCAAGCACAACGACTAAACCGTATCCATAATATTTGCCACAATAGAAATACCAAAATTCATGCAAGGCATTCTATAAACTATGATAATAAGACGAACTTGGCATATTGCTATCTCCCAAAATGTGGCTGTACAACTTGGAAAAAAATTTACTTCTTATTATCCAAGATGGACAAAAACGGAAAAATACCAATAGGCGACGCATCATCAAGTATGGGCAGGAATTCCTTACACAAAATCTCACATGTCTTGATAAAACCAAGTAACGATTTTTTCAAGAAGACAATTAATTTTATGTTTGTTCGTGACCCATATTCCAGATTGTGGGCAGCCTATTTAGATAAGATTTTTTTATCGGACTTTTGGTTGTCAGCGGCTCAACTTATCGCTGGGAAAGGAAAAGATAATAGACAATGCACTCATAATATAACATTTAAGACATTTATAGAATATGTCATATCTATTAATGGATTTAAAGCCGAAGTGCATTGGAAGCCCATGATATACTTATGCGACCCTTGTGTATTTCGCCCTCAATTTGTAGGAAAAATGGAGAGCTTTTCAGGCGACACAGACAGTTTTTTGCAGTCTGTAGGTCAACAAAATGTTTTGAATTATATCCGAAACCAACCAGACCATAGCAGAAATGAGATTTCAATGTTGGTTTCAGATTATTATCGCACCTATAGAAAGGGTTCTTTTGCTAATTGTATTTCCCAAAGTGATTTTAACCAAAGAATTTGGACCCTTTTTCAACTAAACGGACACATACCATCGAACATCAGCTTCAATCCAATTATACCACGAAATGAATCTGAAATGATAAGGCATATTTATTCCGTTTTAGAGTCAGCACCACTAAATAAACTGGCTTTAAAACAGCAGAAGAAACAAGCTATGATTGATGCTTTTAGATCTTTACCAAAACAGTATCTTGAGCAGTTATCTCAATATTATCAACAGGATTTTGAAATGTTTGGATATGAACCAAAACCCAAGGAACTGTTCTAAGATATTCCAACAACGATAAACATAACCGTGATTGTTTGTGGTGCGATAAAAACATTATATATTCCAATTTATTTGTTAGTTTGTAGTGCGATATTTTAATAAAAACATCATATTCCAATTTATTTGTCTGTTTGTGGTGCGATATTTTGATATAAACATCATATATTTCAATTTATTTGTTAGTTTGTGGTGCGATATTTTAATAAAAACATCATATTTTCCAATTTATTTGTCAGTTTGTGGTGCGATTTTTTGATATAAACATCATATATTCCAATTTATTTGTTAGTTTGTAGTGCGATCTTTTGATATAAACATCATACATTCCAATTTTTTGTTAGTTTGTGGTGAGATGTTTTGATATAAACATCATATATTCCAATTAATTTGTTAGTTTGTGGTGTGATAGTTTAATTAAAACACAGATATTACAATTTATTTGACAGTTTGTGGGGAGATATTTAATAAAAACATCATGTATTCCAACTTATTTGTTAGTTTGTGGTGCGATATTTTAATACAAACATCATATATTCCAATTTATTTGTTAGTTTGTGGTGCGATATTTTGATATAAACATCATATATTTCAATTTATTTGTTAGTTTGTGGTGCGATATTTTGATATAAACATCATATATTTCAATTTATTTGTTAGTTTGTGGTGCGATTTTTTGATATAAACATCATATATTCCAATTTATTTGTTAGTTTGTAGTGAGATGTTTTGATATAAACATCATATTACAATTTATTTGACAGTTTGTGGTGAGATATTTAATAAAAACATCATGTATTCCAACTTATATGTTAGTTTGTGGTGCGATATTTTAATACAAACATCATATATTCCAATTTATTTGTTAGTTTCTTGTGAGATATATCAATAAAAAAATCATATGTTCGAATTTATTTGTTAGTTGGTAGTGCAATTTTTTAATACAGTTTGTGGTGCGATATGGTAATAAAAACATTATATATTTCAATTTATTTGTTAGTTTGTGGTGCGATATTTTAATACAAACATCATATATTCCAATTTATTTGTTAGTTTGTTGTGCGATGTTTTTATAAAACATCATACATTCCAATTTATTTGTTAGTTTGTTGTGCGATGTTTTTATAAAACATCATACATTCCAATTTATTTGTTAGTTTGTGGTGCGATATTTTGATATAAACATCATATATTTCAATTTATTTGTTAGTTTCTTGTGAGATATTTTAATACAAACATCATATATTCCAATTTATTTGTTAGTTTGTGGTGCGATATTTTGATATAAACATCATATATTTCAATTTATTTGTTAGTTTGTGCTGCGATATTTTGATATAAACATCATATATTTCAATTTATTTGTTAGTTTGTGGTGCGATCTTTTGATATAAACATCATATATTCCAATTCATTTGTTAGTTTGTAGTGAGATATTTTGATATAAACATCATATATTTCAATTTATTTGTTAGTTTGTGCTGCGATATTTTGATATAAACATCATATATTTCAATTTTTTGTTAGTTTGTGGTGCGATCTTTTGATATAAACATCATATATTCCAATTTATTTGTTAGTTTGTGGTGAGATGTTTTGATACAAACATCATATATTCCAATTTATTTGTTAGTTTGTAGTGAGATATTTTAATTTAAACATCATATATTCCAATTAATTTGTTAGTTTGTGGTGTGATAGTTTAATTAAAACACAGATATTACAATTTATTTGACAGTTTGTGGGGAGATATTTAATAAAAACATCATGTATTCCAACTTATTTGTTAGTTTGTGGTGCAATATTTTAATACAAACATCATATATTCCAATTTATTTGTTAGTTTGTGGTGCAATATTTTAATATAAACATCATATATTTCAATTTATTTGTTAGTTTCTTGTGAGATATTTTAATACAAACATCATATATTCCAATTTATTTGTTAGTTTGTGGTGCGATATTGTAATAAAAACATCATATATTTCAATTTATTTGTTAGTTTTTTGTGAGATATATCAATAAAAAAAATCATATGTTCGAATTTATTTGTTAGTTGGTAGTGCAATTTTTTAATACAGTTTGTGGTGCGATATTGTAATAAAAACATCATATATTTCAATTTATTTGTTAGTTTCTTGTGAGATATTTTAATACAAACATCATATTTTCCAATTTATTTGTCAGTTTGTTGTGCGATGTTTTTATAAAACATCATACATTCCAATTTATTTGTTAGCTTGTAGTGCGGTTTTTTAATACAAACAGTTTACAACGCGATATTTTAATACAAACATCATACATCCCAATTTTTTGTTAGTTTGTGGTGAGATGTTTTGATATAAACATCATATATTCCAATTAATTTGTTAGTTTGTGGTGTGATAGTTTAATTAAAACACAGATATTACAATTTATTTGACAGTTTGTGGGGAGGTATTTAATAAAAACATCATGTATTCCAACTTATTTGTTAGTTTGTGGTGCAATATTTTAATACAAACATCATATATTCCAATTTATTTGTTAGTTTTTTGTGAGATATATCAATAAAAAAAATCATATGTTCAATTTATTTGTTAGTTGGTAGTGCAATTTTTTAATACAGTTTGTGGTGCGATATTGTAATAAAAACATCATATATTTCAATTTATTTGTTAGTTTCTTGTGAGATATTTTAATACAAACATCATATTTTCCAATTTATTTGTCAGTTTGTTGTGCGATGTTTTTATAAAACATCATACATTCCAATTTATTTGTTAGCTTGTAGTGCGATTTTTTAATACAAACATCATACATTCCAATTTTTTGTTAGTTTGTGGTGAGATGTTTTGATATAAACATCATACATTCCAATTTTTTGTTAGTTTGTAGTGAAATATTTTAATTTAAACATCATATATTCTAATTCATTTGATAGTTTGTGATGGATATTTTATTTAAAACAACATCATATATTCCAATTTATTTATAAATTTGTGAGTTTGTGGGGAATTATTTTAATAAAAACATCGTATTTTCCAATTTATTTGTCAGGTTGTAGTGCATAAAAACCCCATTTATCGCTCCTCGTGATGTGCTTGATTATACGATACTCTCCTAGAGACTTTTTTATATTTGATATTTGGAGATGCGCAAAAATTTGAAAGCGGTGGACTGACGAACGGTCCAGAAACTCGGCATGCAATAATTTTTTTTTCAAATTTTCTGGGTATTGTGTTG
>NW_008708400.1:41882-42875 GCF_000327385.1 Lottia gigantea
CAAAAAGGAAGGGTTTTACATTTGGATATTTTCATTTTTCGATTTTGACCTTTATTGACATTTGTTGACCTATATCTTTTGACCTGAATAATGTAGAAGCTTGAAATTTAAAACACAACGTAACATTTGGAATATCAATTACCCTATGCAAAAAAATTAAGGTGGGCGTGGCACATTCGGGTAATATTACTCATTATTGATATTTTTGGCCAGGAGCATAACTCGCAAAGTATACGTTTGTTTAAAATGGAACTTTGCATACAATTATCTCATGAATTGAGCCACTTTGTCTTAGAAGTTCGGTTGTTTCCGCTTCTTAGTTCAAAAAAAGGAACAGGTTTTGGAAATTCAAAATTTTCAATTTTTGACCTTGACCTTTGATGACCTTGACCTTTATTGGATCAAAGGTCATTGACGTTGTCTATTAGTTTATGCTTTCATATTTGACCTCTGACGTCTACTTTCGCTTTTATAGCTGTCCAAAAACATCCAAATTCGCAACTTTGGACTGCTCTAGCACGTGACCTAATTAACCTAGAGAGTCAATTTTTTCGGTTTCCTAATGTGCTTTTCGTGTACTTTACATAGATATATAACAATCGTTTTTTTAAAGCAAAATTGAAATTCGTGATTTTTTTCAAATTTGAGTTTTTTTTTTTACAATATTTGCGACTTTTTGAGCTTGGTATGTGTATATCTTATGATCTATTTGATGTAGAACCTTGATATTTGGAATATAATTAGACACTTTGAATATGAATTCACCTATGACAAAAAAACTTATGTGGGCGTGGCACGTCCGGGTTAAATTACTAATTGTTTACATTTTGGGGCTGGGGCAAAACTTGCATAGGATGCGTTTGTTCAAAAAGAGACTTTGCACACAATTACCTCATCCTTTTGGCCAGTATGTATTAACAGCTCAGTTGTTTCAGCTTTATAGTTTCAAAAAAGGAACGAGTTTTAACATTTGGATATTTTCATTTTTTTATT
>NW_008708400.1:44222-45384 GCF_000327385.1 Lottia gigantea
GCAGTCTGAGTCGGTCGATCTCTAGACATACCTAGCCTACTGCCCTATTGGAATAGAACACCTCCAGCAGATAGCCAACAACTCCATTGCAATCGGGCTAGCTCTTATCTGTAAAAGCGCCACTGATACATGCTATATCTATGTAAAGTCTTTTTCTTTTTAAAAGCTTGGTTATATATATATTTATAAATATAGAATTATAATGATAGATTTGTTGTCAGTCTAACATAGAAGTGGAATGACATTTGAATTAACATTTAAGAATAGCATTTTGATTAAAAGAGATCTAAAGAAAATAAGCAGTATTCAACCCATCTATCAAGGCGATCTCCCTTAAATTTCTTTAAACTTTGTGATGTTATAAATCACAGTGAAATTGTCAAATCAAGCACACCACGATCTAGATTACTTAAAGAAAATGCGAAGTTCAATATGTTCGTGAAATCCAAAATGAGTTCTCGTACATCGGATGTAATTCATAAAAAATATAGACCAGACCCAATAATTCCATTGAAGATATTCTTTCCCATCGAAAAAGTTCCGTTTCATTAACTCTCTGAAAGAATTGCATTATGTGCTTCAGATTTTTGTATTATCTGTAAGCATTGTATAATTTCAGTCAAATACCATGGGGCCAAAAAGTATCTCAATTAAATTTTATAAGGAATGTAGCAAATCGTTCGTGTCAAGAAAATGACGGGTTGGTAGCATATCCAAATACCTCAAGACAACAATTAAATACAATTTTACGAGGAAGTGAAATATGATCCAACTAAAACGGGGAACTCAAGTCGCCAAATCCAGCGATCAATCAAATTCCTCCAGATTGCCACCAAGTCGTTGTTTTCGGAACCATTCCTTCCATATTGAGTTATGACATTGTTTCTTTTTCAGTTGATATCGATGAAAGGTTTATCGCATCTGAAGTTAATAAGGTAAGTTTTGCAAACTGTCAAACAACATGCATGTATCCATGCCTATATGATGAGATAAGGATAAGGGGGGGGGGGGCAATTACCCAAAGTAAGGTATTCATCTTCACAATGTCAAGCTATTACGGACGTAGTCTTATACCTCCACTGCAACAGCGACCTTTCTTGTATAACGTAATTCATCGATTTCATTATTATATGAATATATTCAATCATGCCCTCGACAGATT